>NC_084574.2:35232500-35305000 GCF_033978685.3 Nerophis lumbriciformis | reverse complement strand
GAAATAGTAATCCGTGTGCGGATGGAGAGATTGCGTCTTTTCATGAACCGGGTCCTTGTCGCTTAGTAGGAGCCATTTTGTGGTCTTTACAGATGTAAACAGGAAATGAAACGTACGGTAATATCCGCGCGCTTTTTCTTCTTCTACGCGGGCGGGTGGTTGCTTACAGTAGAAGAAAAAGCGCTTCCTGTTCTATGGGGGCGGGTGCTTACCTTGGCGGTTGCTTGCGTAGAAGAAGAAGCGCTTCCTGTTCTACCGGGAAAAAAGATGGCGGCTGTTTACCGTAGTTGCGAGATCGAAACTTTATGAAAATGAATCTTAATATTAATCCATATATAAAGCGCACCGGGTTATAAGGCGCACTGTCAGCTTTTGAGAAAATGTGTGGTTTTTAGGTGCGCCTTATAGTGCGGAAAATACGGTACTATCTATAAAATGATGTGGCGGACCATTTAAAATAAAATAGCAGGCCAAAATAAATTATTTGGTGGACCTTACAAAATGATGTGGCAGGCTACCATAAATGTTGTTGCGGACCTCATAAAATGATGTGGCGGGCCAAATTGAATAATGTAGCAAAATACACAATATGATGTGGCTGGCTACATTGAATGATGTAGCAAACTACATATGACGTGGCGGGCCAGCGAAAATGAAGTGGCAAGCCAAAATAAAGGATCTGGCGGACCTCATAAAATGATGTGGCGAACCACAAAAAATTACGTCCCGAGCCATCCATCCATCCATTTCCTACCGCTTATTCCTTTGGGGTCGCGGGGGGCGCTGGAGCCTATCTCAGCTACAATCGGGCGGAAGGCGGGGTACACCCTGGACAAGTCGCCACCTCATCGCAGGGCCAACACAGATAGACAGACAACATTCACACTCACATTCATACACTAGGGCCAATTTAGTGTTGCCAATCAACCTATCCCCAGGTGCATGTCTTTGGAGGTGGGAGGAAGCCGGAGTACCCGGAGGGAACCCACGCAGTCACGGGGAGAACATGCAAACTCCACACAGAAAGATCCCGAGCCCGGGATTGAACCCAAGACTACTCAGGACCTTCGTATTGTGAGGCAGACGCACTAACCCCTCTTCCACCGTGCTGCCCGTCCCGAGCCATATTAAATTATTTTGCGGATGTGGTGGGCCACTTTCATTGGCTTGACGGACCCCATAAAATAATGTTGTGGCCCACATTAAATTATGTGGTGGCCAGTATACTGTTATGGTTGGACTAAGGGGAGGTGACGGCAAACAGACACCAGGGGAAAGTATATACAATTATTTATTATATATATAGTCAATATATATATATATATATATAAATAATAATAAACAATACTACTGAACTAAGGAAATGAAGTGTGAACTAGAATACAAGAGTGTGTGGTGTAAGACTATGTGTGTAGTTAGCTGAAGTGTGTTACCAAGTGTTGAAGAGAGCAAACGAGGCAGTCCATGGGGCAGGCAGGTGATCCGGGGCGAGAGAGAGGCGTCAAAGTCCAGGGGCAAGCGAGGAGTCAAGGAAACAAAGGAGGCAGTCAAAATCCAGGTCAACGGAAGGTAAACACTGCGGAGGCACGGGAGAACAAACAAGGATGTCAGACACGAGGGAAAACACGCAGAGACAGAGAGAGATCATAAGCCTTACGATACACCATGAGAAAACTAAGTTCCCGCGCCGATCCTTGGGTCCACTGGTCCTTTATTGAGCTTGCCCTCATCAGACCCAGGAGTGTAGATTGCCGGTGAGTGATTGCAGCTGGTGGCTGCTGGATGTGCGCACCCGTGGGCGTGTCCCGAGGTGCGCACAGACGGATGAGCGGCGTTGGCAGGAGCCTGAGCCGTAACATATACCCTGTTAAATGACGTGTTGGGCAACTTTAAATGTTGCGGCGGGCCACAATAGATGACATGAGTGTCACTTTAAATAATGTAGAGGGCCAAAATAAATTATTTTCTGGTTCTGGCTTTGAGTTTGACACCTGTGGCCTATATAAAAATAGGACCAGTAAATTCTTTGTATATGGATGATAATGACAATACATCTAGATAGTCCATTTATGAATTAGGGGTGGGTGTCAACAAGTTTCACTTCGTCCCACTCCTTTTTTGGACATGAAAAACTGTGTTGTTTTTATTTTGTATGAGTTTTCATTTTTAAGTGTTTCTTTCTATACCTGTACTGTTACTTTATTGTTCACTGTGAAAAGGTTCGTTATAAAGTCACGGCAAATTAACGACTAATAATTGCATTACTTTCACAGTAACATTAACAGTCATTTATTGTGAAATATCTTGCCAGCAATTTTGTTTATTGTTTTCCGCCTTCCCTATTGTTTTGTGCCTGCATTTTACCTGTTGTGCTTTTTTTTTTTTACTTCATTCTTCCTCGGCGAGGGGCGGGCCTTCAGCTAATCAGTCCATGGACTACTTGAGCTTGGCACCGACAGCTGTGTCTTGCTGGTTATTGTTGCCTGTCTTCTCTCGTCACATGCGTTGCTAGATCCGTTTTTTCACCTTCTTATTTTACGCCTAACTTCTGTGTGTTTTTTCTATCCTCTCTGAGGGAGAGTGGATATCTTTTTGTGGGCTTTTCCTTCACTCAGTGTGTGCTGGACCTGAGGTTCCAGTTCATGGATGACTTTATATGGTGTGGGTTTCTGCCCCATCTCCCTTTGTTTGCATTTTGTCAAGACGCTCGCCTTAATGCAGGCTCTCATTGACCCAGGTGCCGATGATAATTTCTTTGTTGAATCAGTTATCAAGCGTTTTTCAGTACCTTTTTCTAAACTTCCTAGACCTCGAGTTGTCCAATCTCTTGACGGAGGCCACATAGCGAGCATTACCCTTCAGACTAATCCCCTCTCCCTTCAATTATCTGGTAGCCACTTTGAGTTTATTAGTTTTCAAGTCATCCCCTCTCGTTCTGCTCCTATTGTGCTCGGGCTTACCTGGCTAGCTAAACACAATCCCCATATCGACTGGGCCAAGGCTACCATCATTAACTGGGGAATATTCTGTCATACACACTGGTCTGAATGCACTCGCATAGGGCCCTCCTGTGTTGACACCCAGGAAGTCATAGATTTGTCTGTTGTGCCCACTGCTTTCCATGATAAGTATTTAGCTATATCATTACCTCCACACCGTCACAATGATTGTAGTATTGATTTCTTACCCGGTGCTACACTCTCTTCCTTGCGACTATACAGCATTTCCAAACATGAAAGAGTACTGGAGGTTTATAGACTTAGACTTCCTTTTATTGTCATTCAAATTTGAACTTTGCAGTACAGATAAGAACGAAATTTTGTTGCATTAGCTCATGGTAGTGCAGGATTAAAGAGCAATAAGGTACAGATATAAATAAATAGATTACTGTACAGATAAATATATTGCACTTTTGCATATGCATCTACGTTTATGGATGTATGTTATGTTGTCTTTATATTCCAGCGAGTTAATCCATTTTTGGGGGGAATTGAGGGGATTATTTTAATGCGCTCAAGAGTCTTACGGCCTGAGGGAAGAAGCTGTTACAGAACCTTGAGGTTCTGCTACGGAGGCTGCGGAACCTCTTTCTAGAGTCCAGCAGTGAAAACAGTCCTTGGTGGGGGTGGGAGAAGTCTCTGCAGATTTTCTGAGCCCTGGTCAGGCAGCGGCTTTTTGCGATCTCCTGGATAGGAGGAAGAGGAGTCCTGATGATCTTTACCACCGTCACCACTCTCTGCAGAGACTTCCAGTCTGAGGCACTGCAGGCTCCAGTCCAGACAGAGAGGCTGTTGGTCAGTAGGCTCTCCATAGTGCCTCTGTAGAATGTGCTGAGAAAGGAGGCAGGGAGCTGTGCTCTTTTCATCCGACGCAAAAAGTGCATGCTCTGCTGAGCTCTGTTTACAAGAGCTCCGACGTGTATATCACCACTTCTCTTGCTTCTGGCAATTATTGATAAAAATAAATATCCTCTCCCGCTTCTCGACTCTGCTCTCAACCCTCTCTACATGCTGCTAGAAACTTCACCAAACTGGACCTCCGTAATGCAGACCACGTTAGAATAAAGGAAGGAGATGAATAGAAGACCGCATTTAACACACCACTAGGGCATTTTGAATACCTTGTCAAGCCGTTTGGACTCACCAATGCTCCTGCTGTGTTTCAAGGCCTCATCAATGATGTCCTGCATGACATGCTCGACCGCATTGTGGTGGTTTATTTGGATGATATCCTTGTTTTGTCGCTCACTCCCGAATTACACGTCCAACATGTGTGTTGAGTTCTTCAACGTCTTCTCGAAAACTCTTTGTCAAGGCGGAAAAATGTGTTTCCCATTCAGAGTCTGTTCCTTTTTGAGGATTTATTGTGGAGAAGTGTCAACGCCTCAGGCCGTGGTTGATTGGCCCACTCCCACCTCTAGAAAACACCTCTAAAGGTTTTTCTGTTTTGCAAACTTTTATCGCCGTTTTATACGCAATTGTATTTGTGTAGCCGAGCCATTGACGAGACCTACATCCACTAAGCTTCCCTTTTTGTGGACCTTGGAGGCTTGGTCTTCCTTTCATAGACTAATATTGTTGTTCACTTCTGCACTGGTTTTTGTTCATCCTAACACTTTTTCTAAATTTTTTGTTGAGATCGACGCATTTGACTCCGGCATGGGGGCGGTCCTCTCCCAGCGCTCCACCTCCGACCAGAGACTGCACCCCTGCGCCTTTTTTTTCCCGTCGCCTGACTCCAGCGGAACGCAATGATGACATTGGCAATAGAAAACTACTCGCCGTTGTTTTGGCTCTTCAAGAATGGAGGCACTGGCTGAAGGGCTGGGAGATTCCTTTTGTTGTGTTCACGGACCACAAAACTCTGGCCTACATTCACACCTCTCAACGGTTCAACCCGAGACAGGCAAAGTGGACACTATTCCTCGCCAAATTCAACTTCACCATGACCTTCCGCCCCGGATCCCAGAACGGTAAACCGGACGCCCTGTCTAGAATATACTCCTGTCCCTCGAAAGAAGTAAAGGCGGAGACCATCATCCCTCCGTCACAAGTGCTGTGAGCGTTACAGTGTGACATTGAAGGTCATGTGAGGGAGGCACTCAATACCTTTCCCTCTCCCTCCAGGGTGTTTGTTCGTGGTCCCAGAGCTTTATCCGGAAGTCCTGAACTGGGCCCACAGCTCCTAAGTCACCTGCCACCCGGTGATTACCCGTAAAATGTTTCTCCTATCCCAGCGCTTCTGATGGCCTACCTTAAGGGCTGACGTCAAGGAGTTTGTGTCTGCCAGTGCCACCTGTGCCCGTAATAAGGCTTCTCCTCGAGCCCCAGCTGGTCTTCTGCATCCACTTACCATCCCCTCCCGCCCGTAGTCCCATGTGGCATTGGACTTTGTCACAGGACTTCCACCATCCAATGGCAATATGGTCCATTTCATCGCTCTTTCCAAGTTGCCTTCTGCACCCGAGACTGCGGAGTTGCAAATACCCCACGTTTTCCTGCTGCATGGAATCCCGGTGGATATGGTTTCGGAAAGAGGGCCACAATTTTTGTCTGCTGTTTGGAAGGCCTTTCGTAAGTCTTTAAGAGTACCGCACAGCTTTTCCTCGGGATACCACCCGCAGACCAATGGTCAGACTGAGCGTGCCGTTCAAGATCTGAAGGCTGCCATCTGCTGCATTTTCCACCAGCAGCCGGCCTCCAAGGCATTGAGCCTACCTTGGATTGAGTTCTCCCATAACACACTAGTCAGCTCTACAACAGGCATGTCTCCTTTTCACGCCGCCTACGGGTACCAGCCACCTGCACTTTCGCGCACCTCAGAGCGCAACTAGCGTCTCGCCAACCGCCACAGCCTGGTCTCGCGACCTACCTCTTCAGGTGGACTCTAAGAAACTGCAGCCACGGTTTATAGGTCCTATACTATTGAGCAAGTAAACTGTTCCTCTGTTGTTCAACTACGTCTTCCGGACTCGAAGGGGGAACATGTCCCCTGCACTTTTTCAAAAAGCAGTTTTTGTCCCCTGCAAAATAATGTTACGCTATTCAATAGAAACAAGTCAAACATTAGCGCCAGGTGGAAAACCCACACGTTCAAACTGAAGCGTGTCCCTTCAGGCCTGGGGTGTCAAACTAATTTTCATCCTGGGCCAAAAAAGGGGCCGCAAATATCTGTGGAACATATAAAATGTAACGATATAAATATCCAATATTATCGCCTCATGATATTAAACAACTGTCCCTTCATTTGATTGTTATTGTTCATCAACAAACTGATGGACAACCTGCTCTGGCATCACTGTCATGATCTGTTGCCCGGGTCATGTTTTGGTTATTTTAGTATTTCCTTAGTTGTTGGTTAGTTCTGTTTCAGCACCCTTGTTTGTTTTCTTAGTTGCCATAGGTGCTGATTTGTTTTTGCACCAAAAATGATGTCTAGCTTATTGCTAGGGATGGACATAACTCCATTATGTCCTATCTAAGTTGTTTTTCTTTTGAAGAACAAGTACATGTTAAAATTGAGGCGTTTTGGTTGGCCAAGCACCACTTAAATGGATTTCAGTTATTTATATATATATATATATATATATATATATATATATATATATATATATATATATATATATATATATATATATATTAAGGCTGGTTCTCGCCCGGAAAAGGGTGGAGTGCCATCTCCGGGTTGGGGAGGAGATCTTGCCCCAAGTGGAGGAGTTCAAGTACCTCGGAGTCTTGTTCACGAGTGGGGGAAGAGTGGATCGTGAGATCGACAGGCGGATCGGTGCGGCGTCTTCAGTAATGCGGACGCTGTATCGATCCGTTGTGGTGAAGAAGGAGCTGAGCCGGAAGGCAAAGCTCTCAATTTACCGGTCGATCTACGTTCCCATCCTCACCTATGGTCATGAGCTTTGGGTTATGACCGAAAGGACAAGATCACGGGTACAAGCGGCCGAAATGAGTTTCCTCCGCCGGGTGGCGGGGCTCTCCCTTAGAGATAGGGTGAGAAGCTCTGCCATCCGGGAGGAGCTCAAAGTAAAGCCGCTGCTCCTCCACATCGAGAGGAGCCAGATGAGGTGGTTCGGGCATCTGGTCAGGATGCCACCCGAACGCCTCCCTAGGGAGGTGTTTAGGGCACGTCCCACCGGTAGGAGGCCGCGGGGAAGACCCAGGACACGTTGGGAAGACTATGTCTCCCGGCTGGCCTGGGAACGCCTCGGGGTCCCACAGGAAGAGCTGGACGAAGTGGCTGGGGAGAGGGAAGTCTGGGCTTCCCTGCTTAAGCTGCTGCCCCCGCGACCCGACCTCGGATAAGCGGAAGAAGATGGATGGATGGATATTAAGGCTGCAGCTAACGATTTTTCTATCGATTAATCTATGAATTATTTTTTCGATTAATCGGTTAATCCATAGATTATTTTTTTCAATTAATCTATAGATTATTTTTCCTTTTACCGATTAATTTTTTATTTAAAATGAAGATGAAAAAATAAATGTAGGTCAGTTTTTTCAAAAGGCATGGCTTTTATTTACAAAAGAAAAAGTATGGCCACTCAGCCAACATTGACAACTGTAGCACGACTCATTTCTGCAGCAGTCTATCGTTATAACAGTCACCAATGTGGTTAGCTAGCACTTTATATTCACAGGAGGAAATAAACAAACCGCCATTACTTCTTTGGTCCAGGAACTTACTGCTCCGTTTATTCTGCGCATGCTCACAATACCATTTCAGTGCACGCAGGCACATGACGTCACTGCGTAAGATATTCAACATGGCTTTGCTATTTATATTATTAAATGCGCTTAACACTCCCACTCAAAGACATGTTTATAGCTCTCTATGGTGGTAAACAAAAACCAAAAATACATAACTCCAAAATAAAACATTTTGGCATACTGGCAGTGTTAAAACTTCAAACTTATTCACATCTGCCAGTTCACATCACTCTCCAAACAAATACCCCTTGAACTTCTCAAATTTAGCCTTTGTCACTGGCTTGGTAAAAACATCAGCTACCATGTTTGCAGTAGGGTAGTATTCTATAGAAATGTTCCCTTCTGTGTGTGCAGACCGTATAAAGTGGTACTTTATGTCTACGTGTTTGCTCCTCTGTCTGCATACTGGGTTCTTAGATAAAGCTATTGCCCCCTGGTTGTCCTCATATATCTTGACTGGTAGATGCTGGTGACTACTATCTATCCCTTTAAGTAGTTGCACAAGGTACATACTCTCTTGAGTAGTGGCTGCTAGTGCCATATACTCAGCTTCACAGGTGGAGAGTGCCACCGTTGGCTGTTTCCTGCTTTTCCACGATATAATTGGACCAATCTCAGTCAAGCTGAAACAGTATCCAGTTGTGCTCCTCCTATCATTTTTATCAGCTGCCCAATCAGCATCACTATATCCCTCAAGCTGAAGGTTTTTCTCACATTTCTGGAAGTGTAGTTCTTGATCTATAGTACCCTTTAAGTACCTCAGTAGGTGCTTTGCTGTAGCCCAATGCTGCTGCTTTGGTTCTGCTAGGTGTTGTGATAGTTTACTAACAACCCAGCTCAAATCAGGTCTAGTACATGTCATAATGTAGATCAAACTACCTACTATTTCTCTATATCCAGTTGAATCGATAACTTCACCCTCATTTTCAAAGTTTAACTTTTGCTCGCATGGGGTGGATCTTGGCTTGCAGTCTGACATTCCAAATTTTGCTAACATCTTCTCTATGTGTTTCTTTTGAGTCATTTTGATATCTCCTTCACTCTGTCTGAAATCAATACCCAGGAAGTGTTTAAGTGGACCCATATCTTTCATCTTAAACCTTCTCTTCAACATTTCCTTTACATCACTGAGTAAGGTGTTGCTACTCGCCGCTATGATTAGGTCATCCACCCATACTAACAGAATCACTTTCTCATTCTCAGATTCTCTGCTGTAGACACAATGATCAGCATCATTTTGTACAAAACCATTCTCTGTAAGGTGATCATGCAGTAACATGTTCCAGTTACGCCCGGACTGTTTTAAACCATACAATGACTTATTGAGTTTACACACTAAGTGTTCTCCTGTTTTTGACTTGACCTCAAAACCTTCCGGTTGTTCCATATATACCTCACAGTCCATTGGAGCATGTAGGTAAGCAGTCTTTACATCCATTTGGTGAAGGGTAAGGTCCTCCTGTACAGCCACCTGCATCAATGCTCGGACAGACGTCATGTTGGCTGTCGGTGAAAAAGTTTCTTTATAGTCAATCCCTTCCACTTGACCATAACCCTTTGCGACATATCTTGCTTTACAAGTCTCTAATCCATCTGGGCTCTCTTTCACTGCATATACCCAGCGACCTCCCACTGCTTGTTTGCCTCTTGGCAGTGGGGTCAATGTGAAAGTCTCATTCTCTGTCAAAGAGTTCATCTCCTCTTTCATTGCGTCAACCCACATTTTTGACTTCTTAGAGTCCATAGCCTCTGTAAATGTTTTAGGTACATCATATGCCACTCTGTAGAAATAATCCACATTTTCACTTTCGTCAATATTACACTCAGCTTTACACTGGTACTCTTTTAAGTATTCTGGAGCCTTTTTCTCTCTTATAGGATACCTCCTTTCTCCCTGTTCTCTCTGAGTACTACCTGTCTGGGGTGGCTTTTCCTCAGCAGTCTCCTCAACACTAGACTCTTTACTCTCATTAGGCTGTCCCTGACCCTGCTTGACTACCTTTGGCTGTGCATCTTCATAATTCTCAATCTCACTCCCCATATCACAATATGTCTGAGTCTGGCTATCTGCACTACCTTTTGTGATGAATTTTACCAGCCTATGTTTTAAGACTTTTCCAGTGTCAGGATAATACACATTATACGCTGGGCTATACTTATCATAGCCTACAAAGACCCCTTTTTCGCATCTAGAATTCAGCTTCTTTTTATCCTGCTTATACACGTAGCATTCAGAACCAAATATCTCCATGTTAGATAGGTTAGGTGTTTTTCCTGTGAAAACACGATAAGGTGTCTGCTCTCACCTGTTGCGGATTTGAGCTGCTGTCTGTACAGCATATGTCCATAATTGCTTTGGGAGGTTACTCTCCAATAGCATGCATCGCGCCATTTCAAATAAGGTTCTCCAACCTCTTTCGGCGGTTCCATTCTGATGAGGTGAGTAGGGTGCACTCGTCTCGTGTCTTACCCCGTTACTCCTCAGTAAAGACTGGAACTCCTGCCCGGTAAACTCTGTACCGTTATCAGACCTTATGCATTTTATCTTTCCATATGGTGCTACATCTGCTATGAATTTCTCTGTAGCTTTTGTTGTGTCACTCTTCGCTTTGATAAAGTATGGAAAAATCATTCCGCTGTAATCATCAGTAAATGCTATTGCATATCTGTATCCATCTTTATCTGCTGGCTCTATAGGACCGCATAAGTCTGTGTGTACTAGTTCTAGTACAGCTGTAGCTTTAGCGTCTGCCTGTCTGTTTCTACTTTGGGTAAACTTTCCCTGTGTACATATTTCACAGTTTTGATTGGACTTGTCATGTTTCCCTTTAATTGACATCCCTTCAACTACCTTTTCTAATCTTGCAATATCATCAAAATTACAATGACCAAGGATCCTATGCCATGTTTGAATGTCATGACACCCATACACTTCATCAACATTATCTTCTACTGTGATAAGGTAATACAGTCTACCATACACATCCATTTTGAACTTGGTACCATCCTTGTGGACCAGGCACTTATCACCGTCCTTGAAGCGTAGCTCGGCTCCGTTGGCTGTCGCTGATTTCACTGAAAAGATGTTTTGTGGAAACGATGGGATGTAAAATGCTTGTTTGAGCCTTGTTTTGACTCGTCGCCCCTCGCTGTCCAGCAAGTAGACTTCGGCGTCTCCCCTCATCTTTGCCATCCCGCTCACCTTAGTTCCATCGGCAAGCTCAATCATGTGGTCCTCAGGCCTGAAGCTCTTGTCGACTGTCTTGAACTTTGTGGCGTCGTTGATCAGGTGGGTCGTGGCGCCACAGTCGACCATGAGACCCTTCTTGTTTCCTATTTGTGGAGGACAGTCACTCAATTTGAAGAAACAGAAAGATGTAGGTTGTACCTCCCCATCAGCTTTCTTTATATGGTCTCGTCCTCGACCGCGTCCCCTTCCCCGCTGTGGTGTATCCCATTTTCGATACTCTCTTCTCGCCTGGGATTCGTCAGGGCATGTCCTGGCCATGTGTCCCTTTTTCCCACATGTGTAACACTCGACATCAGCTAGATCCATTTTCTTTCCTCTTCCTCTTCCATGTAATCTTGTTGCCCCGCTAGCCTTCAGAATCAGCTTTATCAGAATCAGCTTTATTGTCATTACGCAAGGTAACGAGATTGAGGCCATTCCATACAGTGCGATGTGTGCATGCTAGAAAAACAATGTGCAAATATATAAAAATTTAAAAAATGTAGAAGTGCAATGAATATGGTGTGAAATGAATATATACATGAAAAAAACAAAACAAAACAAAAACAGGGTGGTTGGTGGAATGGGTTATTGCACCGAAGAGAAGGCAGTTATGAGGGACAATGGGGCAGTCCGTTCAGGATGGTTATGGCCCTGGGGAAGAAGCTGTTCTTTAGCCTGTTTGTTTTGGTTTTAATGCACCTGTAGCGCTTCCCAGAGGGCAGCAGGTGGAACAGGTCAGAGCCAGGGTGGGTGCTGTCTTTGATGATGGCACTGGCTCTGTTGAGGCAGCGGGAGGTGTAGATGTCCGTCAGAGAGGGGAGAGGGCGGCCGATGATCTTCTGAGCCGTCTTGACCACTCTTTGCAGCCTTTTCATCACATTATCTTCTTCTGCATTCACGTCGTTCTTCCCATATTTTTCTGTATTCTCATAACTTCGCAGTTTTGTTTTAAACTCGCCAAACGTTACAGTGTCATTTGTTTGGGTAATGTGCACGACGAATGGCTTATATGAGTCAGGTAGCCCCTTTACTACCATGGCTATCTGAAGCCCATCACTTATTTGTTCGTCTGCTCTTCTTAATGACGTGAAAATAGTCTCTGCTCTAATAATATAGTCAGTGACCGTTTCATTGCTAGCCTTGTGGAGTGAGGAAAGTTCACAATACAAACTCACAACACGGGGTTTGTCCTTTCCCGCGTAATGCTCGCGAAGAATCTCCAGTGCTGCTCTTCCATCACGTTTCGCGTCCCTCATTATCAATGACAAACTCTTATTGTCTAGACACTGCACTAGCTCCGCATATGCCTCACCGTTCTTTGCCTCATCTTCCGCGAGAGCTTCTTCGTCTTCTTCATCTATGTGCGGGTATTCCAGGATAACTCCTCCGAGACCACGTAACTCCATGTGTGCGAGGAACCTCGTTTCCCAGAGTTCATAATTTTTCTCGTCACCGTCGAATAAAAGTCTAAACCATCTTTGGCCTGAATGACTGGGCCCATAACCTGTAGCACCAGGGCCGGCCCGTGGCATAGGCCGTATAGGCAAATGCTAAGGGCGCCGTCCATCAGGGGGCGCCACGCCAGTGCCACAAATGTTGAAGAAGAAAAAAAAAAAGTTGGTACTATTATTTCTAAATACAAAAAATAATCCCACGTTAATTAAAATGCAAAGTAAAGCCTATATAATAGAAATATTATTTGTTACAACATTACAACCCCCCCCCCCCCCCTTCGCCCGGTGCGCCCCCTCCCTTCCCGTATCAAGACTCTTTTTGGACGTCACCACATCAAAAAATCAACACAAGATGTCAAAACAGCCAAAACTGTCAGGTGCCCAGGGAAGAAAAAAGAGAAAAGAAGAGGAGAAACGAGAAAAAGACAGAGGTAGCAGGTAGGTAACGTTAGCCTACATGAAATTATTTGTCTGTTACAGAATGTGATAGTAACCTGGCTTTTTAGCATTAAGCTAATGCTACATGATTCGGCAATTGCTAATCAATAAATAGCGAGTTCTGTTTTAACGTCGGGTTAATATTGTGGAGGGGGCTAAATTGTTATGGAAAATAATAATGTAACGTTAGGTAATTACAGTACTCCCACCTTACATTCCTCAGGGACATTTGCATTAGATCTTTTAAGCAGGTGTTTTTTGTTTACATTGTTATTGCCTTCTGGTTAGCTAATGTTTGCCCTGCAGGTAATAGTCACTTTTCCACCCATTAGGTATAGTTGTAAGCCTAGTTGTTAAAGTGCACATCATTAATGTTAATTAAGCAATATGTATGTAAAAAATATTGTATTTCATATATTCATTTTTTATTTTTTGCATTCATTTATTTATTCATATTTTTTTTTATCTTGTTAACTATTCTGATTGTTAATTTGCTTTCTTTAAGTAAAAAAAAGGTCAAAGACAAAGCTATTTGGTTTCTTGTGAGTATATACAGTTCACTGCCGATGTGGGGGGGCGCCATCTAAAATCTTGCCTAGGGCGCCAGATTGGTTAGGGCCGGGCCTGTGTAGCACTACTCATTTCTGCAGCAGTCTATCGTTATAACAGTCACCAATGTGGTTAGCTAGCACTTTATATTCACAGGAGGAAATAAACAAACCGCCATTACTTCTTTGGTCCAGGAACTTACTGCTCCGTTTATTCTGCGCATGCTCACAATACCATTTCAGTGCACGCAGGCACATGACGTCACTGCGTAAGATATTCAACATGGCTTTGCTATTTATATTATTAAATGCGCTTAACAACAACAACATGACAAAATATGCTGTAACAATGTAAACATTTAAAACTTTTAACATTTAACAAAATTAAAAGTAGCTTATTTGTTTTTTAATGTGCAAATATAAAATAAACATACAGCGCAAATCTTAATATTCTGCAATAGTATAAGCATTTCAAAAGTAAAAGTACCGTATTTTCCGCACTATAAGGCGCATCGGATTATAAGGCGCACCTTCAATGAATGGCATATTTCAAAACTTTGTTCATATATAAGGCGCACCGGATTATAAGGCGCACCTATGTCAACAAAACAGTCAGATAGGTCAGTCAAACTTTATTAATAGATAACAAACCAGCGTTCTGACAACTCCGTTCACTCCCAAAATGAATAAACAGCTGATTTACTCGTGTTACGTAAATCAAACGTGCAATCACAATATAGTAACACGTGAAATAGTGCAGAGCAATAACAATATATCAATAACTCAACGTTGCTCAAACGTTAATGTCACACAACACAACACACTAAATAAAAATGTAAAGCTCACTTTATGAAGTTATAGCTCATTCACAAATCCCTCGAATTCTTCTTCTTCAGTGTCCGAATTAAACAGTTGAGCGAATACGGCATCCAACATGGCCGGCTCCGTCTCGTCGAAGTCGTCATTAATGGAGTCAGTGTCGTTGCCGTTTATTAGTTCAGTGACAATTCCTGCCTTCCTGAAAGCTCGGACCACAGATGAGACTGAATCAGCCCAGGCATTTACGATCCACTGGCAGATAGTGGCGTATGTTGTCTGGCGCTGTCTCCCTGTCTTGGTGAACGTCACGTGTGTTCGCCTTCTGTCATCCACTGTTCCCACGCAGTTAGCAGTCTAGCTTCGAATGCCCTGTTGACACCAATATCTAGCGGCTGGAGGTCTTTTGTCAATCCACCCGGAATGACGGCGAGTATTGAATTAAGCGCGTAAGCGTGTCTCTTAATGTGATGTTATGAGCTAGCAAATATAACAACTACACTACCCAGCATGCAACGATAGTGACGAGCATGCGCGGTAGCCCTGAGAAGCGTTGTTGTATGCTGGCAGTTAGAATGTGGTTATGAGCACGCTGTGAGTAAACGTTGAGAACTCAGTTAACACGCCTCGTCTGCATTATTTATAATTAGACAGACAACACACTTAATAGGAGCCATTTTGGGGTCTTTACATAAACACACAAATGGAAATGAAACGTCACATATCCCAGCATGCACCGCGCGCTTCTTCTTCTTCTACGGGGAAAAAAGATGGCGGCTGTTTACCGTAGTTGCGAGACCGAAACTTTATGAAAATTTATATTAATATTAACCCATATATAAGGCGCACCGGATTATAAGGCGCACTGTCAGCTTTTGAGAAAATTTGTGGTTTTTAGGTGCGCCTTATAGTGCGGAAAATACGGTATTGCTTTTTTTGCTTTAAAATGTGCAAAAATAAAGATAAACATCCAATACAATAAAGTGTGTATTTCCTTGAATTCGCATGCCTCGAATTACTGCCGGGTCAAACTTGTTTCGCAAAATAATTAGCGCATGCTTGGCCTTACCGCCGGCTCAGGATTAACGCCGGATCAAACTCGTTTAGCAAAATATTAATTTTATTTGCGCATGAGGTGGCGACTTGTCCAGGGTGTACCCCGCCTTCCGCCCGATTGTAGCTGAGATAGGCTCCAGCGCCCCCCGCGACCCCGTAGGGAATAAGTGGTAGAAAATGGATGGATGTCTGGAATTTTCGCCGGGTCAAACTCGTCACGTCATGAGTGACGTGACGAGTTTGGAAATGATGACGAGACCTGTCATTATTTTCAAAATGGAGGAGGCTGATTTCAATATTTTGAGCTATTCAGTAGGATTTAAGGTCCAAGCTATTGAATATGCTAAAAAGAACAGTAAGCAGCTATGTTTTATTAATATACCGTAGCTGCTTGTGTCAAATATGAGTCATTAAATGACTCCCGCCTCCTGGTGGTAAAGTGATCCTTCTTGCACTACCGGTACTGCAGAAGAAGACAACAAGCCACAAGAGTGAACAGCGATCGTTTGCTTGCACTTTTAACATGGAAGATTACATATCTAAAATAAAACAGTTTTCTAAACTGGACTTTCAATCGAAACAGGAGGTAATACTTAAAGGAATATCTCCATCGAGACAGAGAGACTTTTAAAACTGAAGAAAGAAAAGGAAGACTTCTATAAACAAGTTATCGATGCTTTTGATCAGAAGCAGCTGCGCATGGACTCATAAGTAAAGGTAAGACCATAATAACGTTTTTTTTATTAAATGTGCTTTTCATGATGGTATCCTTACATCACTCAAATTCATAAGCACAGGCCTAAATTTACCCCACGCCTTTTGGTAAGCGCAGGAGTGAGAAGAGGTTTTAAATTAATTAGCGCCCCGGCGGCTATTCAGGGAAATACGGTATTCGACGCATTTACGTAATCGATGACGTCGACTATGTCGACGCGTCGTTTCAGCCTTAATATATATATATATATATATATATATATATATATATATATATATATATATATATATATATATATATATATATATATATATATATATATATATATATATGTATATATATATAATATATATATATATATACAGGTAAAAGCCAGTAAATTAGAATATTTTGAAAAACTTGATTTATTTCAGTAATTGCATTCAAAAGGTGTAACTTGTACATTATATTTATTCATTGCACACAGACTGATGCATTCAAATGTTTATTTCATTTAATTTTGATGATTTGAAGTGGCAACAAATGAAAATCCAAAATTCCGTGTGTCACAAAATTAGAATATTACTTAAGGCTAATACAAAAAAGGGATTTTTAGAAATGTTGGCCAACTGAAAAGTATGAAAATGAAAAATATGAGCATGTGCAATACTCAATACTTGGTTGGAGTTCCTTTTGCCTCAATTACTGCGTTAATGCGGCGTGGCATGGAGTCGATGAGTTTCTGGCACTGCTCAGGTGTTATGAGAGCCCAGGTTGCTCTGATAGTGGCCTTCAACTCTTCTGCATTTTTGGGTCTGGCATTCTGCATCTTCCTTTTCACAATACCCCACAGATTTTCTATGGGGCTAAGGTCAGGGGAGTTGGCGGGCCAATTTAAAACAGAAATACCATGGTACCAGGCACGGGTAGATTTTGCGCTGTGTGCAGGCGCCAAGTCCTGTTGGAACTTGAAATCTCCATCTCCATAGAGCAGGTCAGCAGCAGGAAGCATGAAGTGCTCCAAAACTTGCTGGTAGACGGCTGCGTTGACCCTGGATCTCAGGAAACAGAGTGGACCGACACCAGCAGATGACATGGCACCCCAAACCATCACCCAACCATGCAAATTTTGCATTTCCTTTGGAAATCGAGGTCCCAGAGTCTGGAGGAAGACAGGAGAGGCACAGGATCCACGTTGCCTGAAGTCTAGTGTAAAGTTTCCACCATCAGTGATGGTTTGGGGTGCCATGTCATCTGCTGGTGTCGGTCCACTCTGTTTCCTGAGATCCAGGGTCAACGCAGCCGTCTACCAGCAAGTTTTAGAGCACTTCATGCTTCCTGCTGCTGACCTGCTCTATGGAGATGGAGATTTCAAGTTCCAACAGGACTTGGCGCCTGCACACAGCGCAAAATCTACCCGTGCCTGGTTTACGGACCATGGTATTTCTGTTCTAAATTGGCCCGCCAACTCCCCTGACCTTAGCCCCATAGAAAATCTGTGGGGTATTGTGAAAAGGAAGATGCAGAATGCCAGACCCAAAAACGCAGAAGAGTTGAAGGCCACTATCAGAGCAACCTGGGCTCTCATAACACCTGAGCAGTGCCAGAAACTCATCGACTCCATGCCACGCCGCATTAACGCAGTAATTGAGGCAAAAGGAGCTCCAACCAAGTATTGAGTATTGTACATGCTCATATTTTTCTTTTTCATAATTTTCAGTTGGCCAACATTTCTAAAAATCCCTTTTTTGTATTAGCCTTAAGTAATATTCTAATTTTGTGACACACGGAATTTTGGATTTTCATTTGTTGCCACTTCAAATCATCACAATTAAATGAAATAAACATTTGAATGCATCAGTCTGTGTGCAATGAATAAATATAATGTACAAGTTACACCTTTTGAATGCAATTACTGAAATAAATCAAGTGTTTCAAAATATTCTAATTTACTGGCTTTTACCTGTATATACAAAGTGCGACGTCATTAAACAAATCGGGCCTCGGACATTTGGTTTCCTCTGCTCTTAAATCACTGTCAGCGTGCATCAGAACTCCTGAGTGCTTCCCTGCTAAGCTAACAGAATCACGACCTATCCTGTCACAGCAATATTCCATACTAAACAGGCCCCGAGTCGCCTACAGCCACGCTCATGTGGAAGTCCCTCAGCAGAGCAGACATCCCTCGACAGAGCACTGCAAGGTTACATTTACATGTCTACTGGCCGCCTCGCACGTCCGATCAACCCTGTCAAACGTTTGAACAAACGCTCCTGCCGACAGCGGCAGGTGGCCACGACGTGGAATGAATACACAATAGCTGATTTGTGTTGTCACCACTTTGAGACCCAGTTTTAATTATTCAAATGTAAAAATATTTTAATTAATGATAATACTAACCATGCCTCCAAAAACATGCACCTGGGGATAGGTTGATTGGCAACACTAAATTGGCCCTAGTGTGTGAATGTGAGTGTGAATGTTGTCTGTCTATCTGTGTTGGCCCTGTGATGAGGTGGCGACTTGTCCAGGGTCTACCCCGCCTTCCTAGTTTTTGCTTTTGTTTAATTATTTTACACTGTTGCCTTTTTATTATGAATTGTGTATGCAATAATGGGGATTTGGGACATCATTAAATTATTAATTGATATTGTTATTTCACAGTCAAGGTTATCATTTAATGATCCTAAGTAATGGAAGTATCAGTATTGGTACTGTGCATCCGGAAAGTATTCACAGTTTGTTATGTTACAGCCTTATATACCCAATACCCCATGTGCATGTGATTCATTTTTATTTTTATTTTTATTTTTTATTACATTTTCAAACATAAAAAAAAAACAACAACATTATTTTGAGGACAAAATTAGATGTATTTATTTTGGAATAAGCCTATAACATAACAAAATGTGGAAAATGTAAAGTTCCTGTAACTACTTAGTATTTGGTCGATACCCAATTTGTAGTATCGTCTAAAACTATTGGAAAGTGTTGACATGAGATAAAATTAGGAGGTTACTACATTTAAAGTAGGGCTATTAAAACTAACGAGTTAACTCATGTGATTAATCACAAAAATATTGCATTAATCATGTACACACCAATGACGTGCAGTCACTAGAGGCAGGTGAGGCGGGGCCTCACCTGCCATCATGGAAAGAAAAAAAATGTAAAAAGAAAAAAAAAATTATTAAATTGTTAAATGTATCCAGTGATTATACTATAAAGTTATTTTCCATTTAACTTCACCAGTTTTAGATTATTTTTATTTAAAATCGCTGAATTTTCACATTTGCCGTTCAAATACTAAGAAGAGACGGTGCGGTGATCAGCAGCCAGTTGAGGCACGTCACTCATTTGTGCCTCACCATGGATTGCGCAATGACTCGGCTAACTGCTGGCCTGCTGTGCAGTGAGACCATATTGCTATATGAATTATATTATACATTTCCATAGTTTAGTTAGCTGAGGTATATAATGTACAGTGTATTTTGTCAACAACTGTATGTGTGTAACGTATTTCTTGTGCTGAGCGATCATAAAACGGCTGCAAAAGACGCACTGGCTGAGGCTCCAGTAGCCCCGCCTCCTGCACCCCCGTCGTAGAATTGTTATATCAACTAAAGCCCACACTTAAACTTTCCACGTGCAAGATTGAATCTATTTAAAAAAGTTATTTCATAAGAAGCCAAAAAGTGCAAAAACAATAATGTTCGTGTTGGAGGAGTTGTGAATGACTGCAGGGCCACAACATTAGGTACACCTGCAGACTGCAGGTGTACCTAATTCACAACTCCTCCAACACGAACATTATTGTTTTTGCATTTTTTGGCTTCTTATTAAATAACTTTTGTAACCTATTTTTATGGGCTTTCCTCTTTGTGATGTTAAGTTCCTGTTATGCGCTGTTATACAGTATATGCCTTGAGCTCTTATTTTGAAGACGCCAAGAGCGGAAGTGATGACATGTTGTAGTGGAGCGGAGGTTTTTGAAAGAAGGTAAATAAAGTGGTCCTCGTGTAAACTGGAGCCTCCGTGTTTGTTATTTTGTAGTTTCATACAGTATAGGCGACATTTATAAACCCTCGGTTACACTTTTTCAAATAGATTCAATCTTGCACGTGGAAAGTTTAAGTGTGGGCTTTAGTTGATATAACACTCCTGTCAGGAGGTGCATTAATCCAGCACAACAGCGGCGAATGGACTTCATTTATAACTTAGTAAAGGTAAGACCATAATAACGTTTTTTTTTATTAAATGTGCTTTTTTGTGTGCTACAGTTTGTATGTGTAAAGTTAAAGTTAAGTTAAAGTATCAATGATTGTCACACACACACATTAGGTGTAATGAAATGTGTCCTCTGCATTTGACCCATCCCTTGATCACCCCCTGGAAGGTGAGGGGAGCAGTGGGCAGCAGCGGCGCCTCGCCCGGGAATAATTTTTGGTGATTTAACCCCCAATTCCAAGCCTTGATGCTGAGTGCCAAGCAGGGAAGAATGCTGGTATGAGCTTTTAAACATAACCCGTTAACTGCTGCCAATCAAATGGTGAATAAGATACTCTTTAGGGTTCATATGTTTGTAAATCTGACTGTGATGAAGTCAGTGCCTCACCAGCCATCAACCTCACCGCACGTCACTGGTACACACTTAGATAAATCAAGCAATTTATTTTTACCGTACAAGCTCTTTTAATTTAACCACTATACAGGTAAAAGCCAGTAAATTAGAATATTTTGAAAAACTTGATTTATTTCAGTAATTGCATTCAAAAGGTGTAACTTGTACATTATATTTATTCATTGCACAATTGGAATAATTGGAACTTGAAATCTCCATCTCCATAGAGCAGGTCAGCAGCAGGAAGCATGAAGTGCTCTAAAACTTGCTGGTAGACGGCTGCGTTGACCCTGGATCTCAGGAAACAGAGTGGACCGACACCAGCAGATGACATGGCACCCCAAACCATCACCCAACCATGCAAATTTTGCATTTCCTTTGGAAATCGAGGTCCCAGAGTCTGGAGGAAGACAGGAGAGGCACAGGATCCACGTTGCCTGAAGTCTAGTGTAAAGTTTCCACCATCAGTGATGGTTTGGGGTGCCATGTCATCTGCTGGTGTCGGTCCACTCTGTTTCCTGAGATCCAGGGTCAACGCAGCCGTCTACCAGCAAGTTTTAGAGCACTTCATGCTTCCTGCTGCTGACCTGCTCTATGGAGATGGAGATTTCAAGTTCCAACAGGACTTGGCTCCTGCACACAGCGCAAAATCTACCCGTGCCTGGTTTACGGACCATGGTATTTCTGTTCTAAATTGGCCCGCCAACTCCCCTGACCTTAGCCCCATAGAAAATCTGTGGGGTATTGTGAAAAGGAAGATGCAGAATGCCAGACCCAAAAACGCAGAAGAGTTGAAGGCCACTATCAGAGCAACCTGGGCTCTCATAACACCTGAGCAGTGCCAGAAACTCATCGACTCCATGCCACGCCGCATTAACGCAGTAATTGAGGCAAAAGGAGCTCCAACCAAGTATTGAGTATTGTACATGCTCATATTTTTCATTTTCATACTTTTCAGTTGGCCAACATTTCTAAAAATCCCTTTTTTGTATTAGCCTTAAGTAATATTCTAATTTTGTGACACACGGAATTTTGGATTTTCATTTGTTGCCACTTCAAATCATCAAAATCAAATGAAATAAACATTTGAATGCATCAGTCTGTGTGCAATGAATAAATATAATGTACAAGTTACACCTTTTGAATGCAATTACTGAAATAAATCAAGTTTTTCAAAATATTCTAATTTACTGGCTTTTACCTGTATATATGCTCAATGATCAGAATAATGCATACGTCAGTACAAAAATGAGTGAGGAAAATTTAAATCCAAAATACATCCTGTAAGAACTTTAGATACAACTGTTACCAAGTTCTGTGCAAATAAATGACATGCCTTCAAGTAAAACGTTTAAAAATGTTCCTGGGTGACATTCTGAGAATAAGATGTCATTTTTGTACAAATATTGGGGTGTTTTTTATTTCTAATTGTGCAAGCCAGTAATCACCTGTGATTAATCATGATTAATCCCAATTTCAACATGTGATTAACATGATTAAAAAAATTAATTATTTGGCAGCCCTAATTTTAAATGAAGTGTAGATTGAATTGCTTTACAACAAAAAGTAAACAGATATTAACAGTAAATTATCAAGTATATTCATTAATTTTGAGAAATTAATGACACTAAATGTAAATTCGGAGACTTTGTGACCCCGTTTATCTTTTATATGCGATATACATCTTTATACACAGTATATCGCGATATCGATTTTAGGCAACATCCATACAGACCAGTATCGCCTGACTTTCTTTCAGAATGTTTAAGTAACTGTGCGTCATTCCCACAGTGACACGCCGATAATTAGATGCATGACGACGTCTCGGGGTTGGCGTGGGAAACACTTTTTGCTTTTAGCAGATTTGGGCAGCAGAGGTGAGTCTCGGGCGTTAGATATCACACGTGGGTGATCTCAGCGCCACTTCTCTCTGCTATCACACCCCACTGAGGCAAGCTACTTCTGGAGATCTAAAGGAGGAAGAAACACGACCGGGCAGCTCGGATGTCATCAACACCGATGAGAAAGACCGAGAGGTGCTGCATTAAGGTGTACCGCCATGACACAAACACATTCAAAGACAACACTGGTATCCATGGACACTCACCTTTTCCCACCATTCCAAACCAGTCTCAGAGTTCCACCAATAGTGGTTCTCAAACTTTTTTCTCCAAGTACCAACAGCAAAATACAGTAGCGTAGTAGGCCTAAGCATTCATTAAAAACTAGACAGTGGTTTTATTTAACTAGTATATTTAATATTTTCAACTTTACTCGCAGTTTGAGTATAGGGAAATAAAACACTGTACTTTAGTCAAGTGATTCTTTGGCGTACCACTAGATCAGGGGTCGGCAACCCGCGGCTCCGGAGCCGCATGCGGCTCTTTGGTCACTCTGATGCGGCTCAGCAGCTTACTTGCTGAACCCCCCAATTTTCCCGTGAGACTTCCGGATTTCAGTGCCTCTCTCAGAAAACTCCCCGGATTAATATTCACCGATTTTCACCCTTATGGCTATAATAAGGGACGTGCCATGATGGTACAACATTTGGCGCCCTCTACATTTTGTATCAACAGCGTGTCAGCCCAACACTTGTTATACTATATACATCTTCTGCTTGCACGCTTACGTGACAGCAAGGCATACTTGGTCAACAGCCACACAGGTTACACTGACGGTAGTCATATAAAACAACTTTAACACTCTTGCTAATAATGCGCCACACTTTGAACCAAAACCAAACAAGAATGACAAACACATTTCGGGAGAACATCTGCACCTTAACACAACACAAACACAACAGAACAAACACCCAGAATCCCATGCAGCCCTGACTCTTCCGGGCTACATTACACAACCCTGCTACCACCAAACCCCCCCCCCCCTCTCTCTCTGTGCGTCGGTTGAGGTGGGCGGGGTTTGGTAGCGGGGGTGTATAATGTATCCCGGAAGAGTTAGGGCTGCATGGGATTCTGGGTATTTGTCCTGTTGTGTTTATGTTGTGGTACGGTGCAGATGTTCTCCTGAAATTTGTTTGTCATTCTTGTTTGGTGTGGGTTCACAGTGGGGCGCATTATTAGTAAGAGTGTTCAAGTTTTTTTTTATACCGCCACCGTCAGATCTAAAGGCTATTTTTAAAAGCATCTGTAGTTGCAGAGGTAGTTAAAAAGCTCCTCGGTGGCAAGGCCCCGGGGGTGGATGAGATCCGCCCGGAGTTCCTTAACGCTCTGGATGCTGTGGGGCTGTCTTGGTTGACAAGACTCTGCAACATCGCGTGGACATCGGGGGCGGTATGTCTGGATTGGCAGACCGTGGTGGTGGTTCCTCTCTTTAAGAAGGGGAACCGGAGGGTGTGTTCCAACTATCGTTGGATCACACTCCTCAGCCTTCCCGGTAAGGTCTATTCAGGTGTACTGGAGAGGAGGCTACACCGGATAGTCGGACCTCGGCTTCAGGAGGGTGGCAGGGTCCTTGAGAGTGCATGGGAGTTTTCCCAACCAGTCTACATGTGCTTTGTGGACTTGGGGAAGGCATTCGACAGTGCCCCCTGGGAAGTCCTGTGGGGTGTGCTCAGAGAGTATGGGGTATCGGACTGTCTGATTGTGGTGATCCGCTCCCTGTATGATCAGTGTCAGAGCTTGGCAGTAAGTCGGACCCGTTTCCAGTGAGGGTTGGACTACGCCAAGGCTGCCGTTTGTCACCGATTCTGTTCATAACTTTTATGGAGTTATCTACCCATTACCCAAAAACTAACTGATTATGGAAATGACTGCCAGATTCATTTTCCGAAGCAAAAACACAGAACTTGTCCATAAAGTTTACGTCATCTGAATACTATGGGCAATGAGTTGCACAGTAATTGTGTTAAAGAATACCCAAACTTCTCGTTGATCAAAGCTGATATAGTATGAACACATTTTACCATATAATGTAGCTAAAACATCAACTGAAATAATAAATTAGATTATCATAGACATCCTGTCATTCTATCAAATGGGTTTCTTCCAGGATTGATATTGCCCTTTCCATGTTTCATTAAAACGTTCCTGTTTTTGGCAATATCACAATCAGATAAAGTCTGTTGTGTTCATCTTTCCTTCCCCTAAAAACAGTACACTTCACCCAAACGCTCCTGGAAGATTTATTCGTGTCCCTCTTCACTCTCGTTCGCTCCTTATTGCTCTTTCTTCCCTCTTTCTCTGAGCAGCATGAACTTGTTCCTCTTTAAGTTGATGTTATTTGAAATCTCAAATAAATACTTCAAACTCTTGGCATTTCTTCATTGAATATGAAACATTCCAAGACACTTGCGACACGGGTCTGTTTATCCAGCGTGACTAATGTTCATGGCGTGCCTTTGAAAATGATCACCGTTAGCATTATTTTGTATATTCCGCAGAACGGGCATCCCCTGGGAAGTTGGAGACATGTGGACAGAGAGTAAACTGTGAACGAGGAACCTTGAATTAAATCCTGTGGCAGGAGTTGCTGACGGGCATTTGCAGCCAGTGAGCCTGCCATGGGCCTTAGCTCAGACGGTGGTAAAGGGGAATGGAGTGTGGCCAAACTAAAATGTCAGGAAAAAAAGTCACAGTCAGAAGCAAGCAGTAAGAGAAAAGGAGATAATAGCCAGTGTAAGAAGAAGATACCCAGCAGGCACACAACATTAAAACAACGATGAGAACTTGTTGAATTAGGTCCTGACGTTGAGCAACTCTAACTTAACGTCAGAGGTGGGTAGTAACGCGCTACATTTACTCCGTTACATCTACTTGAGTAACTTTTGGGATAAATTGTACTTCTAAGAGTAGTTTTAATGCAACATACTCTTACTTTTACTTGAGTATATTTATAGAGAAGAAACGCTACTTTTACTCCGCTACTTTTATCTACATTCAGCTCGCTACTCGCTACTCATTTTTATCGATCTGTTAATGCACGCTTTGTTTGTTTTGGTCTGTCAGACAGACCTTCATAGTGCCTGCGTTTCAACAAATACAGTCACTGGTGACGTTCACTCCGTTCCACCAATCAGATGCAGTCACTGGTGACGTTGGACCAATCAAACAGAGCCAGGGGTCACATGACCTGACTTAAACAAGTTGAAAAACTTATTGGGGTGTTACCATTTAGTGGTCAATTGTACGGAATATGTACTGTACTGTGCAATCTACTAGTACAAGTTCCAATCAATCAATCAAAAGTGTGAAGGAAAAAAGACCATTTTTTATTTCAACCGTACACCCCGTCAAAAGCCTAAAGACTGACTGCACAGTTCCTGTCTTCACAATAAAAGTGCCGCTCCATCGCGCCTGCGCTTTCAAAAATAAGAGTCTCCGAAAGCCTGCGCAAACAAGCTAGCAAGCTACGGAGTTTGCCGCCAATGTATTTCTTGTAAAGTGTATAAAAACGAATATGGAAGCTGGACATATAAGATGCCAAAAACCAACCACTTTCATGTGGTATTAGACAGAAAGGAGGAACTTTTTTTCTCCTCCATTTGAAAACGTGGACGTTTGTCATCACTACTGTCTGATTCCAATCAATGCAAGTCATCAGAATCAGGTAATACACCAACTTATATTCTTGTCTTCATGAAAGAAAGGAATCTATATGTGTTAAACATGCATGTATATTCATTAAAACACTATTAACATGTAAACAAAAACGGCAAAAAAAATAAATATAAATTATATACTGTATATATCAATGTATGTATATATATATATATATATATATATATATATATATATATATACACACACACACACATATATATATATATACATACACATATATATATATATAAATATATATATATATATGTGTGTGTGTATATATATATATATATATGTATATATGTGTGTGTGTGTATATATATATATATATATATATATATATATGATATGTGTGTGTATGTTACTCATCAGTTACTCAGTACTTGAGTAGTTTTTTTACAACATACTTTTTACTTTTACTCAAGTAAATATTTGGGTGACTACTCATTACTTTTACTTGAGTAATAAATCTCTAAAGTAACAGTACTCTTACTTGAGTACAATTTCTGGCTACTCTACCCACCTCTGCTTAACGTTAAAACAACATGCTTTTTGACTACGTTTAATCAATGTTAGGTTCTGATGTTGATTTGACCATTGAAATTTGGTAATATCCCAACCAATATTCTACAACACAAATACAACGTTGAAACAACATGGTTTTTGACAACGTTTAATCAATGTCAGGTTCTGACGTTGATGTGACCTTTGAAATTTGGTCATTTCCCAACCAATATTCTACAACACAAATACAACGTTGAAACAACATGCTTTTTGACAATGTTTAATCAATGTTAGGTTGTGACGTTGATTTGATCGTTGAATTATGGTAATTTTCCAACCAATATTCTACAACACAAATACAAGGTTGAAACAACATGCTTTTTGATGACGTTTAACCAATGTTGTGGTACGGTTTGTACAGGGGAGGAAGACGGCACATACAACAGGGACGCCATTTAACTCTATGTTTATTTATATATATATACATGATTTACATAAATAATAAATGAAGTGTGTAAATAATCCAAACTGTGTGTGCTGTGCGACTATGTGTGGAAATTAACTGTAGTGTGTTAACAGAAGTGCTGCCGAGAAGCAGAAGTCCAAGAGGGTCAGGCTGGCTCGGAGGTCCGTGAGAACAGGCAGGAAGTCGGGGGCAATAGCGATCAGCAATGCTGATGATTGAATGCAGCCGCTTGCTGCAGCCGGAGTGGCGTGCGCCTGGCGCGCTCTTGGACGTGCGCCCAGCGCAGCGCACAGATACATGCGCAGTGAGGTGCGCCCGGGCCAATACCCCCCCCTCCTTTGGACAGATTCCAGATATCCTAAAACTGGAACCAGAAGAAAACAGAGATCAAGAGTCAAAGGAGGGTGGAGGGGAGAACTGGTGGTGGGTCGTCCGCCAAAGTGTCCCCGAATCCACCGGGGACAAGTCTGGTGGCGGGAAACCAAGGAACGGCCACCTCCTTTGCCGTTGGGAAGGCGGACGTGAGTTGCGCCAGAACCACAGCAGCCTACAAGTTCCACTTCTCTGTCTTGGGCGTCGCTGCTGTTGGCGCAAAAAGCCTCCATTTATTGGCCACGGAGGGCGCTGTGTGCCTGATGGCCGCCTGTGCGGTCAGCCAGCCAGCTGGAGGTCGCGAAGGCGACGATGTTGCTTCTCATTTAAATAATAGTAAAATGTAGCCATGAATCTAGAAATTGTTAATCCGTGACATTCAATTTATACCGGGAATGGAGACAAAGACAGGCAAGGCAGAAACTTTTCCTTTTTAACCCTTTGTGTGGATTATGATTAATTATTCATCTCAAATGGAAGATATGAACATCCTATCAGTCGTCATCCCATTCAGAGCAGACATTGTACTGTAAGTGATTGTATTATTGTGTGGTTTCTATTTGTTGTTTCGCACTTAGCAATAGTGCTATATGATGCTATAGGGCTGTTTAGCACAGCTAAAACTTGTAGCCCATCCTCTTTAAATTCAGGCAAAAAAAATACAAGTTTCTGGATCATAATTTTTCCCAATGTAATCGTTGTTGATTCTCACAAAGTTTGCATGATTATCATTGTTGTTGATGGGGAAGGGATCTGTGGTTCCTACTTCTACGTCACGGATCACGTGACTGGCTAGCTCATTATCTTTCAAAATAGCTCTGAAATTGATTGATAGTTTCTTTATCGTGTCTATTTACTCGCAAACTTTGTACGTCTTTCGGTGTTATAAATCAGATGTATAAGATAATATATTCAATATAGATGAAACTCGTTTTTTCACTCTACTGGTACTTTAAGTTGTTCAACACTTGACTTTCATCTGGCGGATAAAATGGACACGTTACATGTGTCAGGTAAACTGCAACGAATGGGACCATATGAATCCCCTTCCTACAGTACTTATGACCAAACCAAATAAAAAAAGAAATGGGAAAAAGTAAAATCTGCTAAAATGTTTAACAATAGAAGACTACCGTATTTTCCGCACCATAAGGCGCCCTGGGTTATAAGCCGCGCCTTCAATGAACGGCATATTTCAAAACTTTGTCCACCAATAAGCCGCCCCATGTTGTAAGCCGCATCTAACTGCACTAAAGGAATGTCAAAAAAACAATCAGATAGGTCAGTCAAACTTTAATAATATATTAAAAACCAGCGTTCTAACAACTCTGTTCACTCCCAAAATGTACGCAAATGTGCAATCACAAACATACGTATATCAACATGGACAGAGCTGCGTGAAAAAAGCCACCCGGCCTCTTCGCATAAACTTAAACTTACCTTAACCACTCGCTCATCTTTTCTTCATCCATCCCTTCGAGTTAGCTTTTATGATGACGCCGGCTGGAAAGGTCTCTTTTGGCAAGGTCTTCCTTTTGAATATCACCATGGGTGGAAGTTTCTGGCCATTAGCATGGCAAGCTAGAACCACAGTGAAGGATGACTTCTCATTCCCTGTGGTGCGAATATTCACCGTACGTGCTCCTGTTGTATCCACAGTGCGGTTCACAGGAATATCAGTTGCTGTGAAATAGTAATCCGTGTGCGGATGGAGAGATTGCGTCTTTTCATGAACCGGATCCCGGTCGCTTAGTAGGAGCCATTTTGTGGTCTTTACAGATGTAAACACACAAAGGAAATGAAACGTACGGTGATATCCGCGCGCTTTTTCTTCTTCTACGCGGGCGGGTGGTTGCTTACAGTAGAAGAAGAAGCGCTTCCTGTTCTATGGGGGCGGGTGCTTACCTTGGCGGTTGCTTGCGTGGAAGAAGAAGCGCTTCCTGTTCTACCGGGAAAAAAGATGGCGGCTGTTTACCGAAGTTGCGAGACCGAAACTTTATGAAAATGAATCTTAATATTTATCCATATATAAAGCGCACCGGGTTATAAGGCGCACTGTCAGCTTTTGAGAAAATTTGTGGTTTTTAGGTGCGCCTTATAGTGCGGAAAATACGGTATTTATATATCCGAAGCCAATAGAATAGTCTTGAAGCTGAGCTACCTGGATGGTGGAAAGATTAAAATACATATACATGTAGTATGAAGATGGCAAAATAATGGACGCTAAAAGACTTGAGACTAATAAAATGAGGAGTGAAAAGTAAAAAGAAAACAAATTTATATATACCAAATTGAGACACTTCCTTCAGATTCTTGAATTCACGGCTGTCTTAAATAATGAGATAATGAGTAACATTTTTTTCGATACAAAAGTACAAAGAATAGCAATATCAGCACTGGAGAGAGGATCGAGCTGTCTAAAGTCCGGAGCAATCTCCAAAATGGTCACCCTTCACATATGCTTTTTTCTTCCTTGGCTTTCTCCCCTTGGCGGAGAACGATACTGAAAGTTAACATTCTTGTCCACTCTTGCTCCCCGCACCTGGTACTTCTTCGTCCGGAACCTCAATGAGATACAATCTGTGTGTATTTGCAAAGATAGAAGATTGTGTTTACCTTCTCCGAGCAGAACCAAGGCCAAAAAGCTCGTAACTTTCAAGGCGTTCCAGTTCGCTGGAAGAAGGGAAGATAGTAGTAAAAATAACTGACATAAAAACTTGTTAAAAACAGTTATCAAAATGGTCAAAAAAAACGTCATTCTTAACTGCACCTCGATACGAACGGACTGGCGCTAGATTGCTAGCTAGCTTAGATGCTAACATGTAAACAACAACCAATTAACATCTTTCTCAATTACGAAACCTCATTCCACAATCTAAACGTTTACAAACACATTACTGTTTAAACAACCTCGCTCTCAACACCAGCAAGACCAGAGAGATCATCGTCGACTTCAGGAGGAGCAGCACCGACCCTGCCCCCCTCTACATCAACGGCGAGCGTGTAGAGAGGGTCCACACCTTCAGGTACCTTGGAGTCCACATCTCTAATGACTTCTCCTGGACAGTCAACACCACATCAATCATCAAGAAGGCTCAGCAGCGGCTACACTTCCTTAGAGTCCTCGGGAAGTACAACCTGAAGCCTGACCTGCTGCTGACCTTCTACCGCTCGTCCATCGAGAGCCTGCTGACCTACTGTATTACGGTATGGTACGGCAGCTGCACTGCAGCAGACAGGGAGAGGCTGCAAAGAGTGGTCAAGACGGCTCAGAAGATCATCGGCCGCCCTCTCCCCTCTCTGACGGACATCTACACCTCCCGCTGCCTCAACAGAGCCAGTGCCATCATCAAGGACAGCACCCACCCTGGCTCTGACCTGTTCCACCTGCTGCCCTCTGGGAAGCGCTACAGGTGCATTAAAACCAAAACAAACAGGCTAAAGAACAGCTTCTTCCCCAGGGCCATAACCATCCTGAACGGACTGCCCCATTGTCCCTCATAACTGCTTTCTCTTCGGTGCAATAACCCATTCCACCAACCACCCTGTTTTTGTTTTGTTTTTTCATGTATATATTCATTTCACACCATATTCATTGCACTTCTACATTTTTTAAATTTTTATATATTTGCACATTGTTTTTCTAGCATGCACACATCGCACTGTATGGAATGGCCTCAATCTCGTTACCTTGCGTAATGACAATAAAGCTGATTCTGATTCTGATTCTGATTCTAAAGAAGTGAGCGACAGTATTCACATTAAACAAAGGATGTGCTGTTTTTGCACAAAGTGATCGATAAACTCAACAAGTCGAAACAGACGGACACAGACTCCATTCAACAGGAAGTGAACTCAAGCGACGTCACATAAACCGGAAGTGAAACGACTGATCACCCTTTACAACCCATCCATCCATTCTTCCGCTTTATCCGAGGTGGGGTCGCGGGGGAAGCACCCTTAGCAGGGAAGCCCAGATTTCCCTCTCCCCAGCCACTTCGTCCAGCTTATCCCGGGGGATCCCAACATGCCCTGCGTCTGCCCCCTGGTCACCTACCCGTCGGACGTGCCCAAACACCTGCCTAGGGAAGCGTTTGGGTGGCATCCTGACCAGATGCCCGAACCACCTCATCTGGTTCCTCTCGATGTGGAGGAGCAGCGGCTTTAATTTGAGCTCCTCAAGAATGACAGATCTTCTCACCCTATATCTAAGGAAGAGCCCCGCCACCCGACATAGGAAACTCATTTCGGCTGCTTGTACCCGTGATCTTGTCCTTTCGGTCATAACCCAAAGCTCATGACCATAGGTGAGGATGGGAACGTAGATCGACCGGTAAATTGAGTGCTTTGCCTTCCGGCTCAGCTCCTTCTTCACCACAATGGATCGATACGGTATCCGCATTACTGAATATGCCGCATTGATCTGCTTGTCGATCCACTCTTCCCTCACTCGTGAACAAGACTCTGAGGTACTGAAACGCCTAATCAAACTTGCTAATTCCCTCCTTGATAGGTAAGTCAGGCATTTACGTTTTCTTATTACCTGTAATAAATGGAAATGGACATTTGGTATGTAAACTGTTGCGTTTTGTACCAGTTGTTCCTCCCAGGGAATTCAAGTCACAAGTCGCTCCCAAGCTCTTTACGACACTTAAAGCTGAGTAGAAAAACCACCAGAGACAGAATAGGTATTTTGTAATATATTTGCAAAATTTTGCATATACAGGTAAAAGCCAGTAAATTAGAATATTTTGAAAAACTTGATTTATTTCAGTAATTGCATTCAAAAGGTGTAACTTGTACATTATATTTATTCATTGCACACAGACTGATGCATTCAAATGTTTATTTCATTTAATTTTGATAATTTGAAGTGGCAACAAATGAAAATCCAAAATTCCGTGTGTCATATTACTTAAGGCTAATACAAAAAAGGGATTTTTAGAAATGTTGGCCAACTGAAAAGTATGAAAATGAAAAATATGAGCATGTACAATACTCAATACTTGGTTGGAGCTCCTTTTGCCTCAATTACTGCGTTAATGCGGCGTGGCATGGAGTCGATGAGTTTCTGGCACTGCTCAGGTGTTATGAGAGCCCAGGTTGCTCTGATAGTGGCCTTCAACTCTTCTGCGTTTTTGGGTCTGGCATTCTGCATCTTCCTTTTCACAATACCCCACAGATTTTCTATGGGGCTAAGGTCAGGGGAGTTGGCGGGCCAATTTAGAACAGAAATACCATGGTCCGTAAACCAGGCACGGGTAGATTTTGCGCTGTGTGCAGGCGCCAAGTGCTGTTGGAACTTGAAATCTCCATCTCCATAGAGCAGGTCAGCAGCAGGAAGCATGAAGTGCTCTAAAACTTGCTGGTAGACGGCTGCGTTGACCCTGGATCTCAGGAAACAGAGTGGACAAAAGGAGCTCCAACCAAGTATTGAGTATTGTACATGCTCATATTTTTCATTTTCATACTTTTCAGTTGGCCAACATTTCTAAAAATCCCTTTTTTGTATTAGCCTTAAGTAATATTCTAATTTTGTGACACACGGAATTTTGGATTTTCATTTGTTGCCACTTCAAATCATCAAAATTAAATGAAATAAACATTTGAATGCATCAGTCTGTGTGCAATGAATAAATATAATGTACAAGTTACACCTTTTGAATGCAATTACTGAAATAAGTCAAGTTTTTCAAAATATTCTAATTTACTGGCTTTTACCTGTATGTTCTTCACAGAAAATGAGCCAAAGTCAGTGAGTCTCAGTTTGAAAAATTTATTATTTGTGTCATTTTTCTTTTAATAAAAAAATGAAAACGGGTCCCACAGACCCGAACACCACACAAGGGTTAATAAACGGCGAACACATTTCAAATTGTGAACATCGTGTTCAAAGAGTCACCCGTTACTTACCGCAGTGATTGCCATCAGCTAATAATGTTTTCCTGCAAGAAATGTCATCTCATAGTGTAAGAAAAATGTCAGCGCATGAACGGAGCCGAGCTCATTTCCCAACAGCCTGTTTGCTGTGCGTCACGATTGTCTCTGATAATTGTGTCAGCAGGGCCAATACCTCTCAATTATTTTCATAATTAGTCCGCAGCGTGGACGTTAACAGCAGAACATTGTGTTCTTATTAAGGAGCAGGGTAAAGGCATCTTGCCCTGTTCCTCCATTTCAGAGCACATTTGGGTTTCAATGTAGATTGACGTTAGGCTACTTTTTGTGTTTGGGTGTGTGTGTGTGTGCTGAGATATAATTGAAGACCTCTCCATAGGTGTCTGACAGAACATTTAATTACGCCCATAAATTGATAGCTTCACCCTTAGCTCTAACAATGGACGACACATGTTGTTATTGCCCTCACTGATTCAGAACAGGGCAGCAACTCATTACATACCTTTTGCACCAACGTGAGTGCTTTATGCAAACGAACAATCAAAAACACATCATGAGCGGACACGGACAAAGAACTCTCCGTTGTGCTCCTCACCGGCCACAAATAACCCACAACTTTTTACGATTTCAAATTAGGGTTTACTTCTACAAATGATGTACTTTACAACATTCTGGTCTAGAGTCTAAAACCTTTTTTTTTTTCATCACACACAGGCACATGATTTAAGTAGGGCTGTCAAAAGAGTACACTATTGTAACACAAAAAACATTGCATTAATCATGAACACACTTAGATTAATCATGCAATGTATTTTGACCATACAAGCTTTTTTTATCTTGAACGCTGCACCAGTGGTCCACACTCCAGCCTGCGGAACTTCCCAAGTTTAAAAGAAATTATCATAGTATATAACGTATGGTACACACACACACACATATATATATATATATATATATATATATATATATGTATGTGTGGGGAAAAAAATCACAAGACTACTTCATCTCTACAGGCCTGTTTCATGAGGGGTTCCCTCAATCATCAGGGGATTTTAATGGGAGCATTCACATACCATGGTTTATATAGGGCACAGAGTGGGTGGGTACAGGCTGGCGTAGGGGCGTGGTGATTGGCTCATGTGTTACCTAGGAGGTGTTTCCGTCTGTGGCGGCATGCTGATACAATTTCGCTGCGCTTGTTGAGGGATGACAGGTCTGGACGGTATATAATAAACAGTTTCTCTTTCAAGCATAGGTTGCATCTTTTATTACCACTATTGTAAGGTGTGCTGGATGCAAGAATTTGCCATGTTATTGAATATTCAACATTATTGTCTTTGAGGTCCCAAATGTGTTTGCTGAGTTCTGTGGTATTCCGCAGGTTTTGGTTCCTGAAAGAAGCCTTGTGATTGTTCCATCTGGTTTTAAACTCTCCCTCGGTTAATCCTACATATGTGTCGGATGTGTTAATGTCCTTGCGTGTTACCTTCGATTGGTAAACAACTGATGTTTGTAAGCACCCCCCGTTGAGAGGGCAATCAGGTTTCTTGCGGCAGTTGCAGCCTTTGTTGGTTTTGGGGTCGCTCTGTCCGGGGGCCGACGGCTCATTTGCAATTGTTTTGTTGTGGTTTGAGATAATTTGTCGTATATTGTTCATACAGCTGTAGCTCAATTTAATGTTGTTCTTGTTGAATACTTTTCTTAGGGTGTTGCCTTTGGGGAAGTGTTTGTCAATCAGACTGAGGAATTTGTGGCCAATGTTAGTTGAGACGTTTTTGCTGTATGGGGGGTTGTACCAGATGATGTTGTTTCGTTTTCTGTTCTTTTTTGGTTGGTATCCTGGCGTGGGTTCATAGGTGAGGGTATATATATATATATATGTATATATATATATATATATATATATATATATATATATATATATATATATATATATATATATATCCAAAACCAGTGAAGTTGGCACGCTGTGTAAATGGTAAATAAAAACAGAATACAATGACTTGCAAATCATTTTCAACTTATATTCAATTGAATAGACTGCAAATATATACTTAATGTTTAAACTGAGAAACATATTTTTTTTTTGCAAATAAATATTAATTTAGAATTTAATGGCAGCAACACATTGCAAAAAAGTTGTCACAGGGGCATTTTTTCCACTGCGTTACATGGCTTTTCCTTTTAACAACACTCAGTAAAATAATTTAGAGGTATTGGCCCTGCATACATACAAACCCCGTTTCCATATGAGTTTGGAAATGGTGTTAGATGTAAATATAAACGGAATACAATGATTTGCAAATTATTTTCAACCCATATTCAGTTGAATATGCTACAAAGACAACATATTTGATGTTCAAACTGATAAACTTTTTTTTTTTTTGCAAATACTCATTAACTTTAGAATTTGATGCCAGCAAGACGTGACAAAGAAGTTGGGAAAGGTGGCAATAAATACTGATAAAGTTGAGGAATGCTCATCAAACACTTATTTGGAACATCCCACAGGTGAACAGGCAAATTGGGAACAGGTGGGTGCCATGATTGGGTATAAAAGTAGATTCCATGAAATGCTCAGTCATTCACAAACAAGGATGGGGCGAGGGTCACCACTTTGTCAACAAATGCGTGAGCAATTTGTTGAACAGTTTAAGAAAAACCTTTCTCAACCAGCTATTGCAAGGAATTTAGGGATTTCACCATCTACGGTCCGTAATATCATCAAAGGGTTCAGAGAATCTGGAGAAATCACTGCACGTAAGCAGCTAAGCCTGTGACCTTCGATCCTTCAGGCTGTACTGCATCAACAAGCGACATCAGTGTGTAAAGGATATCACCACATGGGCTCAGGAACACTTCAGAAACCCACTGTCAGTAACTACAGTTGGTCGCTACATCTGTAAGTGCAAGTTAAAACTCTCCTATGTAAGGCGAAAACCGTTTATCAACAACACCCAGAAACGTCGTCGGCTTCGCTGGGCCTGAGCTCATCTAAGATGGACTGATACAAAGTGAAAAAGTGTTCGGTGGTGTGATGAGTCCACATTTCAAATGGTTTTTGGAAACTGTGGACGTCGTGTCCTCTGGACCAAAGAGGAAAAGAACCATCCGGATTGTTATAGGCGCAAAGTTGAAAAGCCAGCATCTGTGATGGTATGGGTGTGTATAAGTGCCCAAAACATGGGTAACTTACACATCTGTGAAGGCGCCATTAATGCTGAAAGGTACATACAGGTTTTGGAGCAACATATGTTGCCATCCAAGCAACGTTACCATGGACGCCCCTGCTTATTTCAGCAAGACAATGCCAAGCCACGTGTTACATCAACGTGGCTTCATAGTCAAAGAGTGCGGGTACTAGACTGGCCTGCCTGTAGTCCAGACCTGTCTCCCATTGAAAATGTGTGGCGCATTATGAAGCCTAAAATACCACAACGGAGACCCCCGGACTGTTGAACAACTTAAGCTGTACATCAAGCAAGAATGGAAAGAATTCCACCTGAGAAGCTTAAAAAATGTGTCTCCTCAGTTCCCAAATGTTTACTGAGTGTTGTTAAAAGGAAAGGCCATGTAACACAGTGGTGAACAGGCCCTTTCCCAACTACTTTGGCACGTGTTGCAGCCATGAAATTCTAAGTTAATTATTATTTGCAAAAAAAAATAAAGTTTTTGAGTTTGAACATCAAATATCTTGTCAGTGGAGTGCATTCAATTGAATATGGGTTGAAAAGGATTTGCAAATCATTGTATTCCGTTTATATTTACATATAACACAATTTCCCAACTCATATGGAAAACGTGATATCATATGGATGTGGTGATATCCTTTACACACTGATGTCGCTTGTTGATGCGGTACAGCCTGAAGGATCGAAGGTCACAGGTTTAGCTGCTTACGTGCAGTGATTTCTCCAGATTATCTGAACCCTTTGATGATATTACGGACCGTAGATGGTGAAATCCCTAAATTCCTTGCAATATCTTGTTGAGAATGTTTTTTCTTAAACTGTTCAACAATTTTCTCACGCATTTGTTGACAAAGTGGTGACCCTCGCCCCATCCTTGTTTGTGAATGACTGAGCATTTCATGGAATCTACTTTTATACCCAATCATGGCACCCACCTGTTCCCAATTTGCCTGTTCACCTGTGGGATGTTCCAAATAAGTGTTTGATGAGCATTCCTCAACTTTATCAGTATTTATTGCCACCTTTCCCAACTTCTTTGTCACGTGTTGCTGGCATCAAATTCTAAAGTTAATGATTATTTGCAAAAAAAAAATGTTTATCAGTTTGAACATCAAATATGTTGTCTTTGTAGCATATTCAACTGAATATGGGTTGAAAATGATTTGCAAATCATTGTATTCCGTTTATATTTACATCTAACACAATTTCCCAACTCATATGGAAACGGGGTTTGTATATATATATATATATATATATGTATGTATATGTGTATGTGTATATATATATATATATATATATATATGGATGTTGTGGGGCTGTCTTGGTTGACAAGACTCTGCAACATCGCGTGGACATCGGGGGCGGTACCTCTGGATTGGCAGACCGGGGTGGTGGTTCCTCTCTTTAAGAAGGGGAACCGGAGGGTGTGTTCCAACTATCGTGGGATCACACTCCTCAGCCTTCCCGGTAAGGTCTATTCAGGTGTACTGGAGAGGAGGCTACGCCAGATAGTCGAACCTCGGATTCAGGAGGAACAGTGTGGTTTTCGTCCTGGTCGTGGAACTGTGGACCAGCTCTATACTCTCGGCAGGGTCCTTGAGGGTGCATGGGAGTTTGCCCAACCAGTTTACATGTTCTTTGTGGACTTGGAGAAGGCATTCGACCGTGTACCCCGGGAAGTCCTGTGGGGAGTGCTCAGAGAGTATGGGGTAACGGACTGTCTTATTGTGGCAGTTCGCTCCCTGTATAATCAGTGTCAGAGCTTGGTCCGCATTGCCGGCAGTAAGTCGGACACGTTTCCAGTGAGGGTTGGACTCCGCCAAGGCTGCCCTTTGTCACCGATTCTGTTCATAACCTTTATGGACAGAATTTCTAGGCGCAGTCAGGGCGTTGAGGGGATCTGGTTTGGTGGCTGCAGGATTAGGTCTCTGCTATTTGCAGATGATGTGGTCCTGATGGCTTCCTCCGGCCAAGATCTTCAGCTCTCACTGGATCGGTTCGCAGCCGAGTGTGAAGCGACTGGGATGGGAATCAGCACCTCCAAGTCCGAGTCCATGGTTCTCTCCCGGAAAAGGGTGGAGTGCCATCTCCGGGTTGGGGAGGAGATCTTGCCCCAAGTGGAGGAGTTCAAGTACCTCGGAGTCTTGTTCACGAGTGGGGGAAGAGTGGATCGTGAGATCGACAGACGGATCGGTGCGGCGTCTTCAGTAATGCGGACGCTGTATCGATCCGTTGTGGTGAAGAAGGAGCTGAGCCGGAAGGCAAAGCTCTCGATTTACCGGTCGATCTACGTTCCCATCCTCACCTATGGTCATGAGCTTTGGGTCATGACCAAAAGGACAAGATCACGGGTACAAGCGGCCGAAATGAGTTTCCTCCGCCGAGTGGCGGGGCTCTCCCTTAGAGATAGGGTGAGAAGCTCTGTCATCCGGGGGGAGCTCAAAGTAAATCCGCTGCTCCTCCACATCGAGAGGAGCCAGATGAGGTGGTTCGGGCATCTGGTCAGGATGCCACCCGAACGCCTCCCTAGGAAGGTGTTTCGGGCACGTCCGACCGGTAGGAGGCCACGGGGAAGACCCAGGACACGCTGGGAAGACTATCTCTCCCGGCTAGCCTGGGAACGCCTCGGGATCCCCCGGGAGGAGCTGGACGAAGTGGCTGGGGAAAGGGAAGTCTGGGCTTCCCTGCTTAAGCTGCTGCCCCCGCGACCCGACCTCGGATAAGCGGAAGAAGATGGATGGATGGATGGATATATATATATATATATATATATATTCGTCGGCTCGCGCCTTTCAGCGCTGGCATTTACACGCAATTCCTACCGGAAGAGCACAGATTCTAGTTTGTTTATAAATTTCCAAACCAAGCCCCATCCTCTGCGCTTCACATTGAAGTATCGCCACCTTGAGGATCTATGAATAATTGACCTACCCAGCAGCAGGGAGATGGATGTAAGTGCCTTGATATTTAATAAAAGTAACATCGGCCAGCGTTGATAGAATTTATGAAGAATTTTCACGGTATAAGTTGTGAGATTTGTACTCAAATAGTCTCTCTGCTTGGTTTTCAGAATAGGATTGTGTGTACGTAGCATGGTCAACATATGCACGCTTGCTTTCCATCTTCATAATTGAACTGCCATGCGTGTAATTTCACTCTTGCTCTCAGGCAGAAGGAGTTCTTTGACAGAGCTGCTTTGGTCCACCCATACACTCTGCTGCAAAATCGCCTGCTGGCTTTAACAATCCTAAGAAATATCGAGATACCTTTGATATCATGATTGCATGTCATGTATTTGAAGTTTTTTAAGTGGAATTCTGAGCCGACTGAATACCACTTCCTGCGGTCTGCTCGGGCTCGCATCTAAAATCGTCATAGCAACAGAAGGTTTTTGTGTCAAGATGTCACGTTCAAACACTGAGGACATCTATTAAACAAGACAAAAGGCAAGGAATCAAACAGAGACAGAATTCAATTTGGACTCAATATTGAGGAGAGACATGGCCACTGCACTCTCTGTACAGTCCTTGCCCTAGGCAAGATTTTAGGTGGCGCCCCCCCACATCGGCAGTGAAGTGTATATACTCACAAGAAACCGAATGGCTTTGTCTTTGACCTTTTTTTTTTTACTTACAACTATATCTAATATATAAAGGGGTGGAAAAGTGACTATTACCTGCAGGGCAAACATTAGCTAACCAGAAGGCAATAACAATGTAAACAAAAAACACCTGCTTAAAAGATCTAATACAATTGTCCCTAACGTTACATTATTATTTTCCATAACAATTTAGCCCCCTCCACAATATTAACCCGACGTTAAAACAGATTATAGATTAGCAATTGCCGAATCATGTAACATTAGCTTAATGCTAAAAAGCCAGGTTACTATCACATTCTGTAACAGACAAATCATTTCATGTAGGCTAACGTTACCTACCTGCTACCTCTGTCTTTTCTCGTTTCTCCTCCTCTTCTTTTCTCTTTTTTCTTCCCTGGGCACCTGACAGTTTTGGCCGTTTTGACATCTTGTGTTGATTTTTTGATGTGGTGACGTCCAAAAAGAGTCATGATACGGGAAGGGAGGGGCGCACCGTGCGGGGGGTTCCCCCCGGTGGGGTGTGGGGGGTGGGGGGCGTAATGTTGTAACAAATAATATTTCTATTAAATAGGCTTTACTTTGCATTTTAATTAACGTGGGATTATTTTTTGTATTTAGAAATAATAGTACCAACTTTTATTTTATTTTTTTTTTTCTCCAACATTTGTGGCACTGGCGTGGCGCCCCCTGGTGGACGGCGCCCTTAGCATTTGCCTATACGGCCTATGCCACGGGCCGTCCCTGGTCCTGCACCACGCTCTGACGAAGAAGGTTTTCGTCTCCTCATTTATTCAGATGTTCAATGTTCACGCACCAACACATGTCACAGCAGGAATGGGAAGTATGTAAAACAGTCAATTGTTTTCGGTCGCTTTGAAGACCCAAGAAGAGGATTTCTCGGGCTTGGGCTCTTCCTGGATCCAGCCGGGGCAGGTGTTGGAGGACAATGGATAACCCCTCCCGTCTCCTGACCACAGTGACTTCAAGAGGGCAGCGGGTCGTAAATAGCGTTGACCTCGGTTACCAAATAGTTGGAAGAGAGTTTGTGAAATACTTCAGAGAGAGTTCGTTTAACACTTCAAAGAGAGTTCCTCTGGAAGTTGAGCAGATCCTGCCATCTGTCCGTGTTGAAATCACAGTGGAGTTTTACGAGCCTTCTTCCTCTTGTTAGGCCTCGAAAGACAGCCTTCATCTTCTCATCAGGAACATAATGCAATATAATGTTTCTTTTGTGATAACTTACAAACAATTATTCCAACACAAACGGTATAAATATTTGTGTGACTAATGTTGGACAACCTCTTATTACACAAACCTCATGTTCAATTATAACAGCTGGACTTTACTCTTCGCCCTAAAGCCTCGCTATTAATAGGTTGCAACTTGTAACTCTCACTTGTTCCTTGCTGGATCTGTGACAGGAAATTGGACTGTGGGATTGCCCATTCAGCAAAATGCTGATTTACCGACTAAAACATCCTCCTCAGCCTTGTGTTGGCGGTTTGTGTTGTTTTTGCTCAACCAGCATGTTTTATTAGCTCTCTTGTATAAAGAAATGCTATGATTAAATATTTTTTGTAACGTTCTTAGGTGTAATAGCTGAAAAAGAGGTTTGGCAGATCGATACCAGGGGTAGTATCAGTATCAAATCGATGCTCGCATGATTAGATCGATAATGTTCACAAATCTGTCATTGTGTTGCTCATTTTGTGTTGATATCGTTAAATAGTGGTATCTTGATAATTTTTTGTACCATTCGGTTTTCTACAAAATATTTCCCCCCGTTTTTGTATACTGTCCCATTTTTTTTTTAATCGCATAATAAACTTCAGGCCATTTCAAAGGAATTGAGAAACTGTCTCTATTGGGTATTGTACTTGTTTTTAAGTTGATTTGACCAAAACATTGTATACATTGTTATTATGTTAATATATGTAAGTAATTTATTTGTAATTGTGGTGCATGAGTGCTGCTGTTTCTTTTGTTTTTATATGTATTTCTGTAACTTTGTTTTGCTGCCCTTTTGAACAGATCACACTTGGAAAAGAGATTTTAATCTCAATCAATTTTACCTGGTTAAATAAAGGATATTAATTGATTGATTGATTGAAACTAGTCAATTCTCCCGTATATCATTCCATGCTAAAACAACCAAACAAAACATGTGCACTCAGTTTTTATAAAAACATTTTTTTTTTATTTTTTTTTTATTTATTCATTTTGTTGCGCGTGACCAGTCTTCCTCTCAGGGGCTACTGTCAGGTTTGTCACTGACAGTTTAGTTATGTTTTGAGTTTTTCCTCTGTCTGTCTTTATTTCCTGTCAGCGCTTTTATTTTGGTTGTTTCCTGCTTGTCTCCCTGAGCCCTGCTTCCCCTCAGCTGCGGCTGATTGGCACGTGGCCACACCTGGTGTCAATCAGCCAGCTACTATTTAAACCTGCCTTCCCATCCAGTCTGTGCTGGAGTATTGTTGATTGTCAATGTCATTAATACTTGTCGTTGTAGCTGTGTCTACTTCTGTTCACTCTGCTCATGTCATAGTTTCTTCGAGTCACAGTAAGTGTTCCTCACCTATGGTCATGAGCTTTGGGTTATGACCGAAAGGACAAGATCACGGGTACAAGCGGCCGAAATGAGTTTCCTCCGCCGGGTGGCGGGGCTCTCCCTTAGAGATAGGGTGAGAAGCTCTGCCATCCGGGGGGAGCTCAAAGTAAAGCCGCTGCTCCTCCACATCGAGAGGAGCCAGATGAGGTGGTTCGGGCATCTGGTCAGGATGCCACCCGAACGCCTCCCTAGGGAGGTGTTTAGGGCACGTCCGACCGGTAGGAGGCCGCGGGGAAGACCCAGGACACGTTGGGAAGACTATGTCTCCCGGCTGGCCTGGGAACGCCTCGGGGTCCCACAGGAAGAGTTGGACGAAGTGGCTGGGGAGAGGGAAGTCTGGGCGTCCCTGCTTAGGCTGCTGCCCCCGCGACCCGACCTCGGATAAGCGGAAGAAGATGGATGGATGGATGGATGGATGGATGGATGTGGCCAAAGAAAGGTTAGAGTGCCAGCACTTTGATAAAGAGTGTGAAAAATACTTGCTCCCGTTTCCTCCCTCCTCCCCTCTAATTGCCTTCAATAGTATTCAAAAGAAAGGTAGAACTGATGTTCATTTATCCATATCATTCGCTATTTATAAGTATTTCACATTGCTCTCTGCATGTAAAACTATAATTACTGTAAATGGGTTATACATGTATAAGGTACTAAAAGCGCTTTGACACTATTCACACATTCACGGCTAGGGATCGAACCAGGAACCCTCAAGTTGTTAGCACGGCCCCTCTAACAACCGAGCTACGGAGCCCCATGTAAAGTGTGTGCTTTGATTTCTGGCTGTCTGAAACGGAGTTATTAGATTTATTTGATCTCTCATCGCAACAATTGCTTAAGTTTTTGTCCAACCTTTTGGAGCGGATTTCTGAGGAAAATTACAACACAACATCTGAACATAAGTGGAAAAAGAGCCCAGGCTTAATAACAGAGGATTGCAAACTACATTTTTGTAGACTTCACTGTCACCTTGAATTTAAAAACAAGTTAACCACTGCGAAATATTAAAGGGGGTCATATTACAATACATGTAAAACACTTCATTGTGGTCTACGTAACATGTAATGGTAGTGCTTTTGTCCACATTTTGCATACATTTAGTTTTACAGACCATCTTTGAGCTGTTTTCTCCCCGCCTCCATGGTTTGAATTTAAATGAACAATTTATAAGAATGTAGAAAAATATCAGCTTACAAACTCTACATCTGTTTCATTACTTCCACAAGTGTGTCAAATTATTTAACAACAGATTGCGCCTTGTTGCACCAGCTTGGTCAAAACCATGGGACACATTAATTTGCTACCACTCGTCCCGCTCAGGGTCGCAGGGTGGCTAAAGCCTAACCCAGCTGCACTCGGGCAGAAGGCGGGGTCCACCCTGGACAAATCGCCACCTCATCACAGGGTCAACATAGATAGACAGACAACATTAACACTCACATTCACACACTAGGGCCAATTTAGTGTTGCCAATCAACCTATCCCCGGTTGCATGTCTTTGGAGGTGGGAGGAAGCCGGAGTGCCCGATGGGAATCTACCCGGCAAAAGAACAAATAGCGCTCAACCCAAGCAGAGGGCAGAAGTCTTTGAAGTGAAGTACGAAACACTATTGTAAGTAATGAAGCAATGAACCATGACGTCTCTGAGGAAACACCGGCGAAGAAAACCTCCTGATTAGACCTCACCGGCAGGTGAGTCTCCCAGCTACTAACAGGGGGCAGGTATGCAAATCAAAGCTCAAGCCAGAAGTAAAGTGGCTGAGATCAATAGCAGCGAGGAAGTGGGATGAAAAATAAGATCACTCTACATGATCTGAATACCAAAACACAAGAACTGGACTCTGTCTGGCTCAGTGCCAAAGATACAACTCCATTCTTCCCTCCAACCTCGCTTTGTTTTGGACTTTTTGTCTGGAATACAAATTTTTCTTGGGGGGGCGTCCTGTCATGGTCCTTCATGACTGTTTTGGTTTTGTTCTATTCTTTCTTCCTGGTGTTTGTTTATGTTTTCAGTGCTTCGTCCTCCTTTTGGAGCGCTGATTTTTGACACCTGTCCCATCTTAGTGATTAGACTCAACTGCCGGGATGACTAATTAAGGAAGCGTTTAATGCCCAACAGCATCCTTCTGATGTTGCTGCTTCATTGTTTCTCATATGCCACAATAGGATACTACAGGATATGTCAGGTTCAAACACAGATGGCATCTATTAGACAAGACAAGAAGCAAAGAAATCAAACAGAGACATGATTCAATTTAGCTCATAAGGAGAGCGCCTGTGTGCCTGCACCCTCGCACAGCGTCACCACACCGCTCTGACGAGGGAGTTCCACGCCTCCAGTTTAATTTGGGCCTTTTCTGGTTACATAGCATTACATTACATTACGCAGCTGCTCCTAAGGGGAGGTGGTCATAAATAGCTGTTGCACTCGATCATAAACAGTTCAAAGAAAAGGTGCCTAACGTGAGGTCAGGTCTGCTCCCTCTCTGCTTTGTAGATCTTGGGTCGTGACAAGGTCTTCCTGTGGCTGTCAATAGATCAAAGAACATCAATGTCGCATTTCATTGCACACAGTGGAGTTTTGCAAGCCTTTTGCTTGATAAGATGAAAGACAGCTTTTGTCTTCTCGCCGGGCGAGCTGAACTCAATGTAACCCAAAGTTGTGTGATAACTTCTATACAATTATTCTGACAGGATATACTTTATTTATCCTACAATGGGGACATGATGCGGTTGAAGTGTCGATGCAAAAAGTCCACCAAAAATAAGGTAACACATGAAAACAAAAGGGAAATAACAGACATTAAAAGAGTAATAATAATAACTGGGATTTATATAGCGCTTTTCTAAGTACCCAAAGTCGCTTTACATGTAGAACCCATCATTCATTCACACCTGGTGGTGGTAAGCTACTTTCATAGCCACAGCTGCCCTGGGGTAGACTGACGGAAGCGTGGCTGCAATTTGCGCCAACGGCCCCTCCGACCACCACCTATCATTCATCATTCAATTCACCGGTGTGAGTGGCACCGGGGGCAAAGGGTGAAGTGTCCCGCCCAAGGACACAACGGCAGCGATTTTTTGGATGGTAAGAGGCGGGTAGCGAACCTGCAACCCTCAGGTTTCTGGCACGGTTGCTCTACCCACTACGCCATGCAGAGTACAGAGCTGATGCAACCAGTTGCCACTTCAGTGGCACATTTCTACATTCGGAAAGAAAAAAAAGAGCAACAAGTAATACATATTGGGCACGGAACGGACCCAACATAGCAACCAAGAGAGCTGACTCCACCCTAGGCTGCCCACTAGCTCTCGGCCAATGTTCGGTGCGCGGAGATGGGCAAGGATCCGTCCAGGGAGACCGAAGTGTCATGCTCGTCTGTCCCAAGCGCCACAGCCCCCGTCTCTTCCTACGCATCTCCTCTGGTCTCGCCACGCGGACTCCGGCGTGGCGGAGAGCTGTCAGCTGGTCTCCGGTCCAAAAGGTTCCCCCCGAGACAAATTCAAAAGTTTTTTAAAAAAAGCACGGAAAAGTCAGAAGTCAGGAAAAGTGCCACCCCTTGTTGCGCAGTCCTGGCGGAACCAAAAAGCACAAAAACACATGAAAACAAGAAAGGAAATATCAAGAACACAAAGGAGGACACAGAAGAGCAGAGAGCTTGTGCAACCACTAGCCACTTGAGGCGCGCCATCTCGAAAAAAAAAAAAGCTGACCCGTGTTGTCTCCTTTTGGTGCGTTGCATTTGTACTGGGAAGCTGGATTTTCAGAGTTCCGAGTCGTAATTTCAACTGGAACGCCCCTTGAGGTTGGAGCATTCTACCACCCCCGAGTTGGCTTCAAAGATGGCTGCTTTGAATGTAATCAATAATATAAGCCTCTATAAGATCTGTTATTAGCACCTCTGATTACTTTTTGTGGCACTATATCAGCCATTTACGATGCATTGTTGGACCTTTATCATACTTGCCAACCTTGAGACCTCCAATTTCGGGAGGTGGGGGGTGGGGGCAGGGTGGGGGGCGTGGTTGGGGGCGTGGTTAAGAGGGGAGGAGTATATTTACAGCTAGAATTTACCAAGTCAAGTATTTCATATATATATATATATATATATATATATATATATATATATATATATCCCCCCGCGACCCCGAAGGGAATAAGCGGTAGAAAATGGATGTATATATATATATATATATATATATATATATATATATATATATATATATATATATATATATATATATAAGAAATAATTGACTTTCAGTGAAATCTAGCTATAAATATATATTTATTTTATTATATATATATATATATATATATAAGAAATAATTGACTTTTAGTGAATTCTAGCTATAAATATATATATATATATATATATATATATATATATATATATATATATATATATATATATATATATATATATATATATATATAAAAATATATATATATATATGAAAAATAAAATAAGCCACTGGGAACTGATTTTTAATGGTTTTAACCCTTCTGAAATTGGGATAAAGTTCCCCTTTGATACATGGTGTGAACCAAACTGCAATTTAAGCTCTGCCTTCTCTCTCCGAGTCAAAACCCTAGTCTCTGTTCCTAGCCCATAACACCCCAAATATATATTGCATTGATTTGTAGCACGTATAGGTTACACATATGCATTTGCATTATTTGTGAGGAAAACAAAGACTGATAAAACTTGACTAAAAAAACAGTTTATGTATACAGTTTACCTTTGGAAGAATGTCTCGCTGCACGATCTCCTGAGGATACCTCCTCTTCTTTTGAAAGTCGTTTCAGTCTCTTGGAGGGTGGGATTGCTTCCTCCTCAGTGGTTGGAAAGGCCCCCTCTGCTGTTTGTTCAATAAACATTCAGTGTCATGCACTTCTAGAGTGCTAACCAAATGGAACTTCAGAAAAAATTCTAAATAACAGAATATTAAGACATATATTGTCATTAAAACTACTGCGAATATTGTCGAATACATTTAATAAACCACAAAAATTAGTATTGACATTACATACCATTATCAAGAAATGAACAGTTTTCGTCCTCTCTGGAAAGATCTTCCTCTTCAGTTTCCACAACACTTTCTGTGGGAGACATACCATGTTAAGCTTATAATTGAGTTCAAACTAAACAAAAGGATGGAAAAAAATTATAGAGAAAGGAAACAACAAAGATGACAACATACCATTTGGACCAATTGTGATTTCAGTTCTTGCCATGGAACTCTGATAATCGACCTTGCTCGAGTGCCATCAAAACTTTGCTGATTTTTGCCAGCTGCTGTGTCTTTTCAGGGAGTCTACAGAACTCGCGATGGATTCTAACATCATGGCCAAGAAAGTTGGCCAGCTGGTCCATCTCTGTGTCTGTCATGTTTAGCACAGTTGAAAGGGTGGCAGCATGTTTTCGTAGTTTCGTGGATGTAAGTGACACAGGACACTTTGCATGACATGCTTTTGCATAGTCTCGTATGCAGTCTGAACCACGGAAAAGCGTCATCGCTGTAGGTCTTGCAAACAGGTAACTGTTGTCTTTGAGAACCCCACAAGTTTCTCTGTACTTAACGAGAAGTTCTAATGCACACACCATTTTTGGAGTCAACAGAATAGGAACAGGTCTGCCTCATTTTCCCCCGATGACAATCCTTGAAAAATGTCTGCACAGTTTTTTTTCCACTTCAGAGAGTGCCCAGTCCACATCTTCATGAGGATCAGTTGTGTCTCTTGACAAAAATGCCAACAAGGGCATGGCTGCTACCTCTCCTTCTCTTCGTCTGTTAAAGAGGATGATCTGTGTCAAACATACTTTTCTAAGGTCTGACCAGGCCTTTGTGGAAGAATTTTCAGATTGCGCACTGCTGCATTTGACTGAGAAACTGATGCATTTTTTTGAACATCCTCAGTGAAGGGCATAAGTTGTGGTGCATTCCACTTTACTTCAGCTATGTTCCTCAGGGCTGTTGCAGAGATCAACTCGTTCCACTTCTCACTGTGGACTTCCTGAAACTGAGTGGCATTCCTTACCAGCTCTTCGTTGTTCATTATCAAACCTTGTGCTTTCAAGAGTTTGCTGACTTTAACCAGGGAATTCCCAAGTTTATTTGCCAGTGATGTAATCCAGAATTTGTTAGTGTCACTATCAAAGCCACAAGTACATTTGACAGCTTTGACCATCTCCAAGTAGTTCTTAGGATTCACAAGTCCTCCATTTTTTTCAAGGTAGTTACTCTCCTTGCATTATGAATCAGTCTTCCTAATTCCCGCATCTTCTCTCTGACACATTGTTGATTTTTTGCTGACATACCACTTATGTTCAACAGGTGCTGCCCAACATCTGTGATGACATGGTCATCTTTTATTATTTCTGTGATTGGATCAGAAATCGTGGCACTTATTACTCCCCACAGTTGTTTGGATATACTTGAAGGCACAGGCCCAGTATATGTGCACATGGACTGGACACGGTTCTTTCCTGGTTTGAGGTATGCAGGTTTGAGGCGACAACTTCGCAGTACATTTCTGGTAAACAGTCTTTGGCAATATGCACAGTGCATACAATCATTTCCTTTAGCTTCTTTAGGTGGTTGTTTGAATGGCACTAGTTCACCCTTTCCTGACTCCATAATAGCAGCCTTGTGAGCATAGTTCCCTTTATTACGAATATAGTCTAGCTGTTTCCTTCTCTCCATGGAACTCATTGAAAAGCTAAAAGCTTTGGCTACTTCCAATGTGTTTTTGTGTGCACTTTCTAGATGCCTTGCCATCTTGGCATAAGGCTTACTGCAATACAAGCAAGAATGTCTTTTGTTGTAAACTCTATTTCCATGTTTTTTGAGGGGCGCACAAACAACCACGGTGTCAATTGTTTCCTGACTTGAGCAGGGTTCCTCTGTTCCAGTGACATCAGGTGTTATGCTGTTTATGTTCAAGTCCATGTGGTCTACTGTTGTGGTGTCACAGGCTGGAGGACTTATTGAGCCAGGATCATCCAAGAATTCATGACGAAAAGGCTATTTTTGTCAGGCTTGTCCCTGACAGTTTGACTGTGTTTTAGTTTTTTCTCTGCGTTTGTCTTAGTTTTCTGTCCAGCGCTTTTATTTTGTCATTGCCATTGTCTTTCCTACTTGTCGATGCCAGTGTAGCTGTAAGCGGTAGCGGTAAGCTATTTATTGTAGATGTTTTTTAGCTTGCTGTCTTTTTGTTCCTCGTCTTCCAGTTCCTGTTTTCCTGGCAGCCTGTTTCCTGTTCCTAGTTCCTGGTTCGTGTTTTCCTTTTCTTATTTTTGAACATTAAAGCCATGTTTCCTTGTACCAAGCCTGCTGCCATCTCTGCATCTTGGGGTTTGTCAACAACACACCTTGACATAATAATCCAGCCAAATTCGAATCTCGCAGAGATGTCCATGGCGGAGAGGCTAAACAAAGCTTTGGAATTAATGGCTAATTTAAAGAGAAGTTCGGCCGCGCTTCAAGCCCTCTCCCACCCACCCCTGTCGTCTGTGGGCCTATCTGGGGACGTCTGGGATCCGTCCCTTGGGGGGGGGCTATGAGTAGCAGTGCAGCTGGGGAGGCACAGCTACTTCTCGCCCCAGTGGGTCTGCAAGATACGGCGTCATCTCCGACGGGTCTGCAACAGACGGCGCCATCTCCGAGGGGTCTGCAACAGACGCCACCATCATCTCCGGTGGGTCTGCAACCTACGACGCCACCATGCACTCCAATGGGCCGGCAGACGCCACCATGCACTCCGGTGGGCCGGCAGACGCCACCATGCACTCCGGTGGGCCGGCAGACGCCACCATGTACTCCGGTGGGTCTACAACCTACGGCACCACCATCCTCTCCGGTGGGCCAGCAGCAGAGGGCGCCACCATCCTCCTCTCCGGTGGGCCAGCAGCAGAGGGCGCCACCATCCTCCTCTCCGGTGGGCCAGCAGCAGAGGGCGCCACTATCCTCCTCTCCGGTGGGCCAGCAGCAGAGGGCGCCACCATCCTCTTCTCCGGTGGGCCAGCAGAGGGCGCCACCATCCTCTTCTCCGGTGGGCCAGCAGAGGGCGCCACCATCCTATTCTCCGGTGGGCCAGCAGAGGGCGCCACCACCCTCCTCCCCGGTGGGCCAGCAGAGGGCGCCACCACCATCGTCTCCGGTGGGCCAGCAGTGGGCGCCACCACCATCGTCTCCGGTGGGCCAGCAGAGGGCGCCACCACCATCGTTTCCGGTGGGCCAGCAGAGGGCGCCACCACCATCGTCTCCGGTGGGCCAGCAGAGGGCGCCACCATCGTCTCCGGTGGGTTCTCCCACACCGGCGGACAAGCCGCCTCGTCAATTGCGGCGGCGTTCAACTTGCCGTCGCCACCTAACTCTTCCCCGCTGGTTGCGGGGACACTTAGCCTGGTGGCCCATTTCCTTGTCCTCCCTCCACCCTCCCGTGACTTTGGACTTTTTTGGGGCGGGGGGGTTATAGGAAGGGGGGCTACTGTCAGGCTTGTCCCTGACAGTTTGACTGTGTTTTAGTTTTTTCTCTGCGTTTGTCTTAGTGTTTTGTCCAGCGCTTTTATTTTGTCATCGCCATTGTCTTTCCTACTTGTCGATGCCAGTGTAGCTGTAAGCGGTAGCGGTAAGCTATTTATTGTAGATGTTTTTTAGCTTGCTGTCTTTTTGTTCCTCGTCTTCCAGTTCCTGTTTTCCTGGCATCCTGTTTCCTGTTCCTAGTTCCTGGTTCGTGTTTTCCTTTTCTTATTTTTGAACATTAAAACCATGTTTCCTTGTACCAAGCCTGCTGCCATCTCTGCATCTTGGGGTTCGTCAACAACACACCTTGACAATTTTGTCCTTATTGTCAGGCTATCTTCGCTGTCTTCACTTTCAGAGGTGGTATGTAGAACATACTCATCGGCACTGATTGACAAATCGCTCACTGACATAGTTTCATATAGGTCATCAGGCTCTTCAGGACATCTGTCTTTCATCTAAAATGTGTGAAACAAAATCAAAGTGAGGTTTTTAAAATATCCTAAATCTCCGATGTCCATCATACCGCTATAAGCATAACATAAAACTTCTTAGAAGTCCTTATAGACAACCAATTAGCATTAAATTAGAGCTACTTTGAATATAAACCAGTCCAAATTAAAAGCAAAAGCAACACAAAGTGATTCAAAAGGTTTCTAGGAGCAAGGCTGATGTTCTTAATTAAATGCACCTGTTGGTAAAGGTTCTCTGAGTTGCCCTCAAAAAAATATATACTTAACTCTTTGTATTGAAAATATATAAGTTGAGATGACAATACAATTAGTATAGGCTTTTTGTGAAAACAACATTGATAAAACATGCTTATTTTCCTAGCTATACTTAGCATAGCTTAGCTTCTCCAGCGAATCAGGTCGACTTAGCAGAGGTGTGGACTCGAGTCACATGACTTGGACTCGAATCAGACTCGAGTCATGAATTTGATGACTTTAGACTCGACTTGACAAAATGTAAAAAGACTTGCAACTCGACTTAGACTTTAACATCAATGACTTGTGACTTCACTTGGACTTGAGCCTTTTGAATTGACATGACTTGACATGACTTGCTACTTTCCCCAAAACCCAAAGATGAAAAAGTTATTCGGGAGCGCTCCGTATTTTTCATTGTGTACTTGTCTATCAGCGTTGCGTGTGTCAGCTGGTGTGGTCTCAGTACAACAGCCAATCAAATTAGATCTACTTTGTTTTCATCACACAGCATTCATACAATCAAATTGCAGGACAACCAACGAAGAAGACATGTCCAAGCCACACGCCAGTGAACAAAAAATGATACCTAAAATAATTTTGTTTGGGTACGAGGTGGTCAACACAAAACGGTTTGCAGTATGCAACACATGCGGTTCGAAAATTACTGATGGAGAGGCAACAACTTCCAACTTCGTCCGGCATTTGAAGTTGCACAAAGAACGGTAAGTTTTGAATGTAAGATAACGTTTATTGGCTAAGTAACGTGACTTTTATTTGCTGTGTAGTTAAATCAGTGAGGCTGTAAACTCACTGCTAACGTTATAACGTTATTGCAAACATGGGAATCTGTTGCAGTTCACTACCTTATTCATACTTTTTGTTCAGTGATTTTTTTTAAGCAGGGTTACGTTAGTCAATATATCACACGGAACGTTAGACGGCGGTCAGCAGCACCGCGTATTTTAGCCACCTAAAAAAAGACAAAAATAGTAAAATAAAGGTCAGTTAAAATGTATACTATATTATGAATATGTGTACCGTTTTAGCTAGCTTTCTGATATACTGTTGGTTGTTTACCTCAGTGGTCCCCAACCACCGGGCCGCGGCCCAGTACTGGTCCGTGGATCGATTGGTATCGGGCCGCACAAGAAAAAACTTTTTTTTTTTCCTCTTTTTTTAATTAAATCAACATAAAAAACACAAGATACACTTACAAGTAGTGCACCAACCCAAAACAACTCTCTCTCCCCTTTTGTTCTGGGCATTGAACATGAAGACTCTTCCTTCACTGTTCCGAGTGGCCATGAGAGTCTTGGCAGTGCCTGCCTCCAGTGCTCCAGTGGAGCGAGTTTTCAGCCATGGTGGCATCATACTACGCCCCCATCGTGCACAAATGACTGACAGACTCTTGGCTAATTTGGTCTTTTGCAAATGCAATGCAGCATAGGGCTCTGACATATAAAAAGTACAACTTTTTTGTTATGTTCACGTATATGTCATGTTTTTTCAATGTTAACACTTTTGTACAAATAAGTACATTTGCACTTTATTTTTCAATGTGTTTGTTCTGTAAAGGAATGAGTTAATGTTTAAAATGACTGGTTAATAGTGCTATTATAAAGTGCAATGTCAGCACAATTTTCTTTCCTGCAATTTAAAATGCACTTGTTTTAATAAATAAATACAGCGTTTGAAAAGCATACACAATCTGTGTTAATATATTAGTCTGTGGTTAAAAGGACTTGAAAGGACTCGAAACTCAAAATGCAGGACTTAGGACTTGACTTGAGACTTTCCAGTCTTGACTTTGGACTTGACTCGGGGCTTGCCTGTCTTGACTCGGGACTTGACTCGGACTTGAGGGCAAAGACTTGAGACTTACTTGTGACTTGCAAAACAATGACTTGGTCCCACCTCTGCGACTTAGTTATCGTGCTATACTAACTCACAAGTCGTAACTAGCTTACCTAATTTTTTGGCTTAACTTGGTTATGAACAAATTGTCCTTGTACAAATAATAGTCAGTAACCTCCATTTATAAGAAAGATGTGCTTACCTTTTGGTTTAAGCAGCTTATTTTCGTATCCCATTAGCCGACATCTCCTGCAGACAAACCACCTTCGTTATGGGCACCAGGTGGAAGTGATTAACTATACACGGAAGAAGTGTGAGCAGAGCAGCGAGTGCAGTACCAGCTACATCCTGATGAGGGGGCTGCTGTGCAAATGTCTCACACTCAAACCAACCAGTAAACATGTTTTATGGGCCAAAGCTTAAAAATCACTAAGGCATCTTCAGAATGGATCTGACTATAATTTAAAAAGGTTTCCCTTTAGGGGACCTGTTTTTTTTGTCCCATACCGTCAGAGGTCCCCTAAGGGTGACTGTGTAAACAGAGCGATGTCCCCATTAAGTAAGCTTTGCAAGAACACACACACACACACACACACACACACACACACACACACACAGGTTAAAGCACGGTGTGAGTGTGTGCGCTTGTGTTCCTCCCAAACAAGGAGAGGCTCATGCAGCCCTCTTCAGAACAAAATTACACGTTTGCTTCTCGGTATGCGGCCTGTGCGGTCTAGACAGAGCGAAAAGGTGTATTTATATGTCAGATGAGTTTGATATTAGAATGGGTGCTTGGCTTTTCAAAGCTCCACATGGAATCACAATGAGACGGACAATGAACGTGAAACTTGTTATTTTGTCGACGATTGCAAACAGCGTGGTCAGCAAGTTATGGCCGATACCTTTTTGTGATTGCTTTGGTGGTTAGAAGCCGACATGCTGAGTAAACAGTGTGATACGGATGCCAAATAGAACCCTTTTTATGCCACTTTTGTTTTGATTGTTGCCGTGTTGTTGCTGCGTCAAACCCCTCCTTGGGGGCCGCATTCCCCAGAGACACCTCTTCTGGGAAATTAGCAGCACATTTCCCGGGATAAATGACACGTACTCCATCACTCGCCTGGTTTGCTCTGCCACGACTTCTCACAATTGAGTTCATGACAACAAGGGAGTGTGTGACGTGAATATTAACACTATTGTGTGTGTGTGTGTGTGTGTGTGTGTGTTTGTAGGGGGGTGCAGGGGCAGTGCTCCATCATGTCCAGCAGATGGTACTGTTTTAGGTCATGTCTCCATTTATACCCCCATTATTTACTTTTTGCTTTTTACTATTTTGTACACTGCTGCTGGAATTTAAATGTTCCTGAGGGAACTCTCCTGAAGGAATCAATAAAGTACTATTTATCTATCTATCTATCTATATTTCTTTGTTTAGCACATTCTATCTTGATTTGAGTACCGTATTTTCCGCACCATAAGGCTGGGTTAAAAGCCGCGCCTTCAATGAACGGCATATTTCAAAACTTTGTCCACCTATAAGCCGCCCGGTGTTGTAAGCCGCATCTAACTGCGCTAAAGGAATGTCAAAAAAACAGTCAGATAGGTCAGTCAAACTTTAATAATATATTAAAAACCAGCGTTCTAACAACTCTGTTCACTCCCAAAATGTACGCAAATGTGCAATCACAAACATACGTATATCAACATGGACAGAGCTGCGTGAAAAAAGCCACCCGGCCTCTTCGCGTAAACTTAAACTTACCTTAACCACTCGCTCATCTTTTCTTCATCCATCCCTTCGAGTTAGCTTTTATGATGACGCCGGCTGGAAAGGTCTCTTTTGGCAAGGTCTTCCTTTTGAATATCACCATGGGTGGAAGTTTCTGGCCATTAGCATGGCAAGCTAGAACCACAGTGAAGGATGACTTCTCATTCCCTGTGGTGCGAATATTCACCGTACGTGCTCCCGTTGTATCCAGTGCGGTTCACAGGAATATCAGTTGCTGTGAAATAGTACCGGTAATCCGTGTGCGGATGGAGAGATTGCGTCTTTTCATGAACCGGATCCCTGACGCTTAGTAGGAGCCATTTTGTGGTCTTTACAGATGTAAACACACAAAGGAAATGAAACGTACGGTGATATCCGCGCGCTTTTTCTTCTTCTACGCGGGCGGGTGGTTGCTTACAGTAGAAGAAGAAGCGCTTTCTGTTCTATGGGGGCGGGTGCTTACCTTGGCGGTTGCTTGCGTAGAAGAAGAAGCGCTTCCTGTTCTACCGGGAAAAAAGATGGCGGCTGTTTACCGAAGTTGCGAGATCGAAACTTTATGAAAATGAATCGTAATATTAATCCATATATAAAGCGCACCGGGTTAAAAGCCGCACTGTCAGCTTTTGAGTAAATTTGTGGTTTTTAGGTGCGGCTAATAGTGCGGAAAATACGGTAGTTTTACTTTGCTGAGAAACACCATTCTTAACTATTCCGATTTATTCGGATTCATACTCTTCAAGAATACATTTTTTACGATTTTTTTGTGAAATTCTATTTTTTTTTAAAAACAACGTTTTTTTAGACCACCCCGGCTCCTCGTATACTGTATGTCATACATCCGTTTTTGTAACTTGCAACCTGTTTTGAAAATTTGTATTATTATTTGTATATAATTTGTGTACCATGAACGGAGAATCAATTCTTAATGGGATCTTCCTCTTTAGGAACCGGGTCAAATCGAGTTGTTGTAAGCTTCCCATCATAATAATTCCACATTATACTGTCAATAACATGTTGAATAATAAAACATAATTTTCTACATTTAATGTGTTGATATGATTTTATTATGGTAAAAGATTTGTTATGATCCATTGCCCGCAATACAATGTAAACCGTTGGCCAACGAAAAAGTAACCACAGAACACTATACGGTATAGTGTTCTGTGGTTACTTTTTGGTTGGCCAAGCGGACGTGACGACAGGCTGTCCTCACTCAGGTCCGCACGGACCTGGAGGGGGCGTGACTTAAGTCCGGCTGGAAATCGGGAGACATTTGGGAGAATAGTTGTCCCGGGGAGAGGCACTGAAATTCGGGAGGGTTGGCAAGTATGAGATATTCTCACTTATTTTCTTTTGTCAAGCACAAAGAAAATACAATTTTAGTTAAATGCAAGTTGTGTCTTGGATCAAAGATCCCGTCTACTGCCCAAAACAACAATTCAAATCTGCCCGGTTAGGCTTTGTGTATGTCACGTGTGCCTTCCTTAGGTGAAGCCAGGTTTACAGTTATGTTGTTATTATGCTGTTTGTTACTTACGTACAGTCAAGAAAATAAGTATTTGAACACCCTGCTATTTTGCAAGTTCTCCCACTTAGAAATCATGGAGGGGTCTGAAATTTTCACGGTAGGTGCATGTCCACTGTATGAGAGATAACCTAAAAAGAAAAATCCAGAAATCACAATCTATGATTTTTTAACAATTTATTCGTGTGATACAGCTGAAAATCAGTATTTGAACACCTGCCTATCAGCTAGAATTCTGACCCTCAAAGACCTGTTAGTCCGCCTTTAAAAGTCCTCCTCCACTCCACTGTAATATCCTGAATCAGATGCACCTGTGTGAGGTCGTTAGCTGCATAAAGACACCTGTCCACCCCATACAATCAGTAAGACCCAAACATTCAGCATGGCTAAGAGCAAAGAGCTGTCCAAAGACACCAGAGACAAAATTGTACAACTCCACTAAGAATGGAAAGGGCTACAAAGAAATTACCAAGCAGCTTGGTGAAAAAAGGTCCACTGTTGGAGCAATCATTAGAAAATGGAAGAAGCTAAACATGACGGTCAATCTCAATCGGAGTGGAGCCCCATGCAAGATATTGCCTCGTGGGGTCTCAATGATGCTAAGAAAGGTGAGGAATCAGCCCTGGACTACACGGCAGGACTTGGTCAATGACCTGAAAAGAGCTGGGACCACTGTTTCCATGGTCACTGTTGGTAATACACTAAGACGTCATGCTTTGAAATCATGCATGGCACGGAAGGTTCCCCTGCTTGAACCAGCACATGTTAAGGCCCGTCTTAAGTTTGCCAATGACCATTTGGATGATCCAGAGGAGTCATGGGAGAAAGTTTTGTGGACAGATGAGACCAAAATTGACCTTTTTGGTCATAATTCCACTATGCGTGTTTGGAGGAAGAAGAATGATGCGTAGCATCCCAAGAACACCATTCCTACTGTGAAGCATGGGGGTGGTAGCATCATGCTTTGGGGGTGTTTTTCTGCTCATGGGACAGGACGACTGTACTGTATTAAGGAGAGGATGACTGCAGCCATGTATTGTGAGATTTTGGCCAAAAACCTCCTTCCCTCAGTCAGATCATTGAAGATGAGTCATGGCTGGATCTTCCAACATGACAATGACCCAAAGCACACAGCCAGGAAAACCAAGAGGTAGCTTTTTAAGAACCATATCAAGGTTCTGGAGTGGCCTAGCCAGTCTCCAGACCTAAATCCAATTGAAAATCTTTGGAGGGAGCTGAAAGTCTGTGTTACTCAGCGACAGCCCAGAAACCTGACTGATCTAGAGAAGATCTGTGTGGAGGAGTGGGCCAAAATCCCTCCTGTAGTCTGTGCAAACCTGGTGAAGAACTACAGGAAACGTTTGAACTCTGTAATTGCAAACAAAGGCTACTCTACCAAATATGAATGTTGGTGTTCAAATACTTATTTTCAGCTGTATCACACAAATAAATTGTTAAAAAAAATCATAGATTGAAATTTCTGGATTTTTCTTTTTAGGTTATCTCTCATACAGTGGACATGCACCTACCATGAAAATTTCAGACCCCTCCATGATTTCTAAGTGGGAGAACTTGCAAAATAGCAGGGTGTTCAAATACTTATTTTCTTCACTGTATATTATGTTGCAACTATTTAAAATAGTTTTGTCAATTTGTTCTGGCCTGAAATAAATTGGCCTTTGTAACATATCTTTGTCTTTGTGTGTTGTATGTAGAGCACATTGCTTAGCAGAGTTCAGTGATGCAAATGCATGTCAAGTTGATCAACAGATTGTATTATTCTCCAGTGCAATAACAGTACTGAAATGAAGGCTAAAAGGGCATTAATGGGAGCTTTAAAAAAAGAAGAGTAGAAGAAGTAACTAAATAGTTACTTTTCACAGTAACGCATTACTTTTTGGTGTAAGTAACTGAGTTAGTAACTGAGTTACCTTTGAAATAAAGTAACTCGCAACTGTAATTAGTTACTGGTTTTCAGTAACTAACCCAACACTGATCCCGGGTCCGTCTAGTCCTCGGTCTTCCTATGAAGTCTCTGCGTTGTGTATTGTATTTTTGTTTGCGTGGGAAGACGGAGAGAAAGGCCAGGCAAGGAAGCATAGGATCTGGGTGGAGTCGTCTTTATCTCAAATCTTCACCTTTAGAAAAGACATGGAGTTGTCACAAAATACAAAATATGTCACACTATAACACTTTATATCTTAAAACACAATCGACTTCTCTCATCGCGACCAGTAATATACCCAGCAGGAAACGTGTGTGTGTGTGTGTGTGTGTGTGTGTGTGTGTGTGCGTGTAGGCATAAATGACCGAGTGAGTGGATAATCATATGAAAAGAGCCAAAACATGTCCTAGCATAACATGCTTCTGGGCTACCACACACACTGGCATAAAAACTTAACAAAATCCACAGTCTCTTCACAATTTACAAAACCCCCAACTTAATATCACTCTTAGCCATCATATTTTGTGAATCCATCCATCCATCCATCTTCTTCCGCTTATCCGAGGTCGGGTCGCGGGGGCAGCAGCCTAAGCAGGGAAGCCCAGACTTTCCTCTCCCCAGCCACTTCGTCCAGCTCCTCCCGGGGGATCCCGAGGCGTTCCCAGGCCAGCCGGGAGACATAGTCTTCCCAACGTGTCCTGGGTCTTCCCCGTGGCCTCCTACCGGTCGGACGTGCCCGAAACACCTCCCGAGGGAGGCGTTCGGGTGGCATCCTGACCAGATGCCCGAACCACCTCATCTGGCTCCTCTCGATATGGAGGAGCAGCGGCTTTACTTTGAGCTCCCCCCGGATGACAGAGCTTCTCACCCTATCTCTAAGGGAGAGCCCCGCCACCCGGCGGAGGAAACTCATTTCGGCCGCTTGTACCCGTGATCTTGTCCTTTCGGTCATGACCCAAAGCTCATGACCATAGGTGAGGATGGGAACGTAGATCGACCGGTAAATCGAGAGCGTTGCCTTCTGGCTCAGCTCCTTCTTCACCACAACGGATCGATACAGCGTCCGCATTACTGAAGATGCCGCACCGATCCGCCTGTCGATCTCACGATCCACTCTTCCCTCACTCGTGAACAAGACTCCGAGGTACTTGAACTCCTCCACTTGGGGCAAGATCTCCTCCCCAACCCGGAGATGGCACTCCACCCTTTTCCGGGCGAGAACCATGGACTCGGATTTGGAGGTGCTGATTCCCATCCCAGTCGCTTCACACTCGGCTGCGAACCGATCCAGTGAGAGCTGAAGATCTTGGCCAGATGAAGACATCAGGACCACATCATCTGCAAAAAGCAGAGACCTAATCCTGCAGCCACCAAACCAGATACCCTCAACGCCCTGACTGCGCCTAGAAATTCTGTCCATAAAGGTTATGAACAGAATCGGTGACAAAGGGCAGCCTTGGCGGAGTCCAACCCTCACTGGAAACGTGTCCGACTTACTGCCGGCAATGTGAATAAATTGACTTAATAGTGCCAAACAATAACTTTTTTTCATCTTTTAACTGGGGAGCCTGGTCCCTTCCTGCTTACCTTTAGAAAAGACATGGAGTTGTGACCTAAGATGGCCACAACCAACAAAGAAGAACATTCACAGACAACAGTGAACAGACCACAAAGTGGCGCCCCCTGGAGGCTTCCCTAACAACTGTCCCAACCTTCTGAAAGAACCTCTGCAGACTCCCCACATCAGTTCACCTCCTTACATACATACATACTATATATATATATATATATATATATATATATATATATATATATATATACAGAGGTGGGTAGTAACGCGCTACATTTACTCCGTTACATCTACTTGAGTAACTTTTGGGATAAATTGTACTTCTAAGAGTAGTTTTAATGCAACATACTTTTACTTTTACTTAAGTATATTTATAGAGAAGGAACGCTACTTTTACTCCGCTACTTTTATCTACATTCAGCTCGCTACTCGCTACTAATTTTTATCGATCTGTTAATGCACGCTTTGTTTGTTTTGGTCTGTCAGACAGACCTTCAAAGTGCCTGCCTTACTGGTGACGTTTCACTCCGTTCCACCAATCAGATGCAGTCACTGGCGACGTTGGACCAATCAAACAGAGCCAGGTGGTCACATGACCTGACTTAAACAAGTTGAAAAACTTATTGGGGTGTTACCATTTAGTGGTCAATTGTACGGAATATATGGGTTGTACTTGTACTTGTATAGCGCTTTTCTACCTTCAAGGTACTCAAAGCGCTTTGACACTACTTCCAGATTTACCCATTCACACACACATTCACACACTGATGGAGGGAGCTGCCATGCAAGGCACTACCAGCACCCATCAGGAGCAAGGGTGAAGTGTCTTGCTCAGGACACAACGGACATGACGAGGTTGGTACTAGGTGGGGATTGAACCAGGGACCCTCGGGTCGCGCACGGCCACTCTTCCACTGCGCCACGCCGTCCTTCTATATACTGTACTGTGCAATCTACTAATAAAAGTTCCAATCAATCAATCAAAAGTGTGAAGGAAAAAAGATACTTCTTTATTTCAACCGTACATCCCGTCACAAGCCTAAAGACTGACTGCACAGTTCCTGTCTTCACAATAAAAGTGCCGCTCCATCGCGCCTGCGCTTTCAAAACAAGAGTCTCCGAAAGCCAGCGCAAACAAGCTAGCAAGCTAAGGAGTTTGACGCCAATATATTTCTTGTAAAGTGTATAAAAACGAATATGGAAGCTGGACAAACAAGATGCCAAAAACCCACCACTTTCATGTGGTATTAGACAGAAAGGAGGAACTTTTCTTCTCCTCCATTTGAAAACGTGGACGTTATCATCACTACTGTCTGATTACAATCAACGCAAGTCATCAGAATCAGGTAATACACCAACTTATATTCTTGTCTTCATGAAAGAAAGGAATCTATATGTTAAACATGCATGTATATTCATTAAAACATCTTTAACATGTAAACAAAAACAGCAAAATAAATACATATAAATTATATACTGTATATATCAATGTATATGTATGTATATATATATATATATGTGTGTGTGTGTGTGTATGTTACTCATCAGTTACTCAGTACTTGAGTAGTTTTTTCACAACATACTTTTTACTTTTACTCAAGTAAATATTTGGGTGACTACTCCTTACTTTTACTTGAGTAATAAATCTCTAAAGTAACAGTACTCTTACTTGAGTACAATTTCTGGCTACTCTACCCACCTCTGTATATATATATTTATATATATATATGGTAATAGCTTCAATATAGAGGCAACTTGTTTTTCCACTCTACTGGTACTTGAAGTAGAATAACAAAATACTCTGATTATAACATACATGTTACATATTATTTTGTATTATTTTAACTGTAAAATAAAAATCCATAAATATCAATTCAATTCAGTGTAATTTACAATGAGGGTTTAAACATTTTAATTGGAACTCCACATTTGCTATTGCTGCAGTGCGCGTCATGGTTTCCTTCAAATTGTTTGTTTACAAAAATTGCATAGAACATCAGGGCTTTCATGTTGCAAAACCTCATATTTAGTTTTTTGACAAATAATAATGACAAAGAAAGTAAGAAAAGAAAACCCATCCAGGAAAAGAAAGAGTAGATGAACACCAAGGTCATTTTGAGTGGCTGAGCTTTCCTGATTATGTAATTAGTAAAGATTCCTGCTGCTACTTCAATCACCGTATCTATTCTTCTCTCATACTAATCAGGGTTCAGGCTATTTACAACAATTAAAATTGGTGCTTTCTAAAAACAATCACTTATTTTATTTGTTTATAATTTTTGTAGTGTGGGGACCTAGTGTTGAAAAAAAATCGAATACATATGTACTGTTGTGCATTTTAGTCAATTTCAGCAAAGTAGTGTATGTAATAACTAGATTACAACTGAGGGCGATTGAAATGCTCTTTTCAATTAGTTCTATTTGAATAGAAAATCAAAAAAAGCACAATGGTGGAACACATCATTTGTGCGTTCACATTTATGGTCACGTGTGTTTGCATGTGGCGGAAGTTAAAGCAACATATTGTAGTGGACCTTTATTCAGAAAGTCAATTAGATGACACACCGGCTTGCAATAAGGGTCATGACGTCTCCGTTGTTGCCATGGTGACACCGCCTCACTACACTTTGGCGAGGTAGAAGCGCTTGTACAAAGGCTGCTTGGGTAAAGGCAGTGTGTGTGTGTGTATAAAAAATACATAATCCTCTCCATTTTGTTCACAAATCTGTCCAAAACTGTGTTAGTGAGCATTTCTTCTTTGCCAAGATGATCCATCCCACATCACAGGTGTGGCATATCAAGATGCGGATTAAACAGCCTGATTATTGTAAAGGTGTGCCTTAGGCTGCCCACAATGAAAGGCTACTCTGAAATCACACAGCACAATGTCACAGATGTTGCAAGTTTTGAGGGACCGGGCAGTCGGCATGTTACTACAGGAATGTCCGCCAGAGATGTTACCCGTGAATTGAATGTTCATATCTTTATTATAAGCTGTCTCCAAAGGCGTTTCAGAGAATTTGGCTGTACAACCAACCAGAGGTGTGGACTCGAGTCACATGACTTGGACTCGAGTCAGACTCGAGTCATGAATTTGATGACTTTAGACTCGACTTGACAAAATGTAAAAAGACTTGCAACTCGACTTAGACTTTAACATCAATGACTTGTGACTTCACTTGGACTTGAGCCTTTTGAATTGACATGACTTGACATGACTTGCTACTTTCCCCAAAACCCAAAGATGAAAAAGTTATTCGGGAGCGCTCCTTATTTTTCATTGTGTACTTGTCTATCAGCGTTGCGTGTGTCAGCTGGTGTGGTCTCAGTACAACAGCCAATCAAATTAGATCTACTTTGTTTTCATCACACAGCATTCAACCAATCAAATTGCAGGACAACCAACGAAGAAGACATGTCCAAACCACACGCCAGTGAACAAAAAATGATACCTAAAATAATTTCGTTTGGGTATAAAAATTACGAGGTGGTCAACACAAAACGGTTTGCAGTATGCAACACATGCGGTTCGAAAATTACTGATGGAGAGGCAACAACTTCCAACTTCGTCCGGCATTTGAAGTTGCACAAAGAACGGTAAGTTTTGAATGTAAGATAACGTTTATTGGCTAAGTAACGTGACTTTTATTTGCTGTGTAGTTAAATCAGTGAGGCTGTAAACTCCCTGCTAACGTTATAACGTTATTGCAAACACGGGAATCTGTTGCAGTTCACTACCTTATTCATACTTTTTGTTCAGTTTTTTTTTTAAGCAGGGTTACGTTAGTCAATATATCACACGTAACGTTAGACGGCGGTCAGCAGCACCGCGTATTTTAGCCACCTAAAAAAAAATAGACAAAAATAGTCAAATAAAGGTCAGTTAAAATGTATACTATATTATGAATATGTGTACCGTTTTAGCTAGCTTTCTGACATACTGTTGGTTGTTTACCTCAGTGGTCCCCAACCACCGGGCCGCGGCCCGGTACTGGTCCGTGGATCGATTGGTATCGGGCCGCACAAGAAATAATTTTTTTTTTCTTTTCTTTTTTTAATTAAATCAACATAAAAAACACAAGATACACTTACAAGTAGTGCACCAACCCAAAACAACTCTCTCCCCCCTTTTGTTCTGGGCATTGAACATGAAGACTCTTCCTTCACTGTTCCGAGTGGCCATGAGAGTCTTGGCAGTGCCTGCCTCCAGTGCTCCAGTGGAGCGAGTTTTCAGCCATGGTGGCATCATACTACGCCCCCATCGTGCACAAATGACTGACAGACTCTTGGCTAATTTGGTCTTTTGCAAATGCAATGCAGCATAGGGCCCTGACATATAAAAAGTACAACTTTTTTGTTATGTTCACGTATATGTCATGTTTTTTCAATGTTAACACTTTTGTACAAATAAGTACATTTGCACTTTATTTTTCAATGTGTTTGTTCTGTAGAGGAATGAGTTAATGTTTAAAATGACTGGTTAATAGTGCTATTATAAAGTGCAATGTCAGCACAATTTTCTTTCCTGCAATTTAAAATGCACTTGTTTTAATAAATAAATACAGCGTTTGAAAAGCATACACAATCTGTGTTAATATATTAGTCTGTGGTTAAAAGGACTTGAAAGGACTCGAAACTCAAAATGCAGGACTTAGGACTTGACTTGAGACTTTCCAGTCTTGACTTTGGACTTGACTCGGGGCTTGCCTGTCTTGACTCGGGACTTGACTCGGACTTGAGGGCAAAGACTTGAGACTTACTTGTGACTTGCAAAACAATGACTTGGTCCCACCTCTGCAACCAACTGGCCTCACCACCCCAGACCCCGTGTAACTACACCAGCCCAGGACCTCCACGTCCAGCAGGCGCAGCACCAAGATCGTCTGAAATTACCCACCCGGACAGCTGCTGCAACAATTGGTTTGCATAACCAAAGAATTTCCGCACAAACTGTGAGAAACTGTCCTCGGGAAGCTCATCTGCATGCTCGTCGTCCTCACCGGGGTCTTGACCTGACTGCAGTTTGTCGTCTTAACCGACTTGAGTGGGCAAATGCTCACATTCGATGGCGTCTGGCACGTTGGAGAGGTGTTCTCTTCACGGGTGAATCTCTGTTTTCACTGTTCAAGACACATAGCAGACAGCGTGTATAGCCCCTAAAGCTGACCAACACGCCGGATTGTAGTCAGCTGGAGGCGTGTCTTAATGAAATTAAACAATGGATGTCCGCTAACTTCTTGCAACTCAACGCCAAGAAAACGGAAATGCTGATTATCGGTCCTGCTAAACACTGACATTTATTTAATAATACCACCTTAACATTTGACAACCAAACAATTACACAAGGCGAATCAGTAAAGAATCTGGGTATTATCTTCCACCCAACTCTCTCGTTTGAATCACACATTAAGAGTGTTACTAAAACGGCCTTCTTCCATCTCCGTAATATCGCTAAAATTCGTTCTATTTTATCCACTAGCGACGCTGAGATCATTATTCATGCGTTCGTTACGTCTCGTCTCGACTACTGTAACGTATTATTTTCGGGTCTCCCTATGTCTAGCATTAAAAAATTACAGTTGGTACAAAATGCGGCTGCTAGACTTTTGACAAGAACAAGAAAGTTTGATCATATTAGGCCTATACTGGCTCACCTGCACTGGCTTCCTGTGCACTTAAGATGTGACTTTAAGGTTTTACTACTTACGTATAAAATACTACACGGTCTAGCTCCGTCCTATCTTGTCGATTGCATTGTACCATATGTCCCGGCAAGAAATCTGCGTTCAAAGAACTCCGGCTTATTAGTGATTCCCAGAGCCCCAAAAAAGTCTGCGGGCTATAGAGCGTTTTCTATTCGGGCTCCAGTACTATGGAATGCCCTCCCGGTAACAATTAGAGATGCTACCTCAGTAGAAGCATTTAAGTCCCATCTTAAAACTCATTTGTATACTCTAGCCTTTAAATAGCCCCCCTGTTAGACCAGTTGATCTGCCGTTTCTTTTCTTTTCTCCTCTGCTCCCCTTTTCCTTGAGGGGGGGGGCACAGGTCCGGTGGCCATGGATGAAGTGCTGGCTGTCCAGAGTCGGGACCCGGGGTGGACCGCTCGCCTGTGCATCGGCTGGGAACATCTCTACGCTGCTGACCCGTCTCCGCTCGGGATGGTGTCCTGCTGGCCCCACTATGGACTGGACTCTTACTATTATGTTGGAGCCACTATGGACTGGACTCTCACAATATTATGTCAGACCCACTCGACATCCATTGCTTTCGGTCTCCCCTAGAGGGGGGGGGGGTTACCCACATATGCGGTCCTCTCCAAGGTTTCTCATAGTCATTCACATCGACGTCCCACTGGGGTGAGTTTTCCTTGCCCGTATGTGGGCTTTGTACCGAGGATGTCGTTGTGGCTTGTGCAGCCCTTTGAGACACTTGTGATTTAGGGCTATATAAATAAAGATTGATTGATTGATTGATTGATTGATTGAGTGTGAGAGAGCGGTTTGCTGATGTCAACGTTGTGAATGGAGTGGCCCATGGTGGGGGTGGGGTTGCTGTATGGGCAGGCGCATGTTATGGACAAGGAAGGCAAGTACATTTTATTGAGGGCATTTTGAATGCACAGAGGTACCGTGACGAGATACTGAGGCCCGTTGTTGCGCCATTTACCCGAGACCATCACTTCATGTTGCAGAATGACAATGCAAGGCCCCATGTTGCAAGGATCTGTACACAATTCCTGGAAGCTGAAAACATCCCAGTTCTTGCATGGCCACAGGGCCGGCCCGTGGCATAGGCCGTATAGGCAAATGCTAAGGGCGCCGTCCATGAGGGGGCGCCACGCCAGTGCCACAATTGTTGGAGAAAAAAAAAGAAAAGAAAAAAAGTTGGTACTATTATTTCTAAATACAAAAAATAATCCCACGTTAATTAAAATGCAAAGTAAAGCCTATTTAATAGAAATATTATTTGTTACAACATTACGCCCCCTCTCCCCCCGCACGGTGCGCCCCCCCCCCCCTTCCCGTATCATGACTCTTTTTGGACGTCACCACATCAAAAAATCAACACAAGATGTCAAAACGGCCAAAACTGTCAGGTGCCCAGGGAAGAAAAAAAGAGAAAAGAAGAGGAGGAGAAACGAGAAAAGACAGAGGTAGCAGGTAGGTGAGCCGAACATGAAACTATTTGTCTGTTACAGAATGTGATAGTAACCCGGCTTTTTAGCATTAAGCTAATGTCACATGATTCGGCAATTGCCAATCAATAAATAGCTAGTTCTGTTTTAACGTCGGGTTAATATTGTGGAGGGGCTAAATTGTTATGGAAAATAATAATGTAACGTTAGGTAATTACAGTACTCCCACCTTACATTTTTCAGGGACATTTGTATTAGATCTTTTAAGCAGCTGTTTTTTGTTTACATTGTTATTGCCTTCTGGTTAGCTATGTTTGCCCTGCAGGTAATAGTCACTTTTCCACCCCTTTATATATTAGGTATAGTTGTAAGTAAAAAAAAAAAAAGGTCAAAGACAAAGCTATTCGGTTTCTTGTGAGTATATACACTTCACTGCCGATGTGGGGGGGCGCCACCTAAAATCTTGCCTAGGGCGCCAGATTGGTTAGGGCCGGGCCTGCATGGCCAGCATTCTCAGTGGACATGTCACCCATTGAGCATGTTTGGGATGCTGTGGATCGGCGTATACGACAGCGTGTTCTACTCCCTGCCAATATCCAGCAAACTGGCACAGCCATTGAAGAGGAGTGGACCAACATTCCACAGGCCACCATCAACAACCTGATCAACTTTATGCCAAGGAGATGTGTTGCACTGAGTCAGGCAAATAGTGGTCACACCAGACACTAACTGCTTTTCTGACACCCTCAGACCCCAATAAAGCAAAACTGCACATTTGAGAGTGATATTTTATTGTGCACACCTGTACAATAATCATGCTGTTTAATCAATTAATTAATCAATTAATTAATCAATTAATTGGGGCGGCATGGCGTAGTGGGTAGAGCAACCATGCCAGAAACCTGAGGGTTGCAGGTTCGCTCCCCGCCTCTTACCATCCAAAAAAAAAATCGCTGCCGTTGTGTCCTTGGGCGGGACACTTCACCCTTTGCCCCCGGTGCCACTCACATCGGTGGATTGAATGATGAATGATAGGTGGTGGTCGGAGAGGCCGTTGGCGCAAATTGCAGCCACGCTTCCGTCAGTCTACCCCAGGGCAGCTGTGGCTATGAAAGTAGCTTACCACCACCAGGTGTGAATGATTGATGGGTTCTACATGTAAAGCGACTTTGGGTACTTAGAAAAGCGCTATATAAATCCCAGTTATTATTATTATTATTAATCAGCATCTTGATATGCTACAGGTGGGATGGATGAAAGTTGTAGATCTTTTGTCAATACTTGGTCCTGGGGTTTAGTTTTTCTGGGATGCAACGGAAAGTTGGCTCGGGCGAGACGGGAATGTAAGTACATTTTTTATTGAAACACTAGAACTACAAAAAAAATAAGTAAACAAAAGGCGCGCACAATGGCGGAGAACAAACTATGAAACCCAAAAAGACTATACACATGGAACAAAAACTTACTTTGGCATGGACAAAAAGGAGCAGTGTGAGCGATGGACATGAAAAAAAAGTCAGAAATTCGCAGAGCATAAATGTGGGGATGTCGTCAGCACGACAAACTGAAAAGAATGAACTTAAATACTATGGACAAGATTAGTGAAAGCAGGTGCGTGACTCAAAACGTGAAACAGGTGTGTGACGTCACAGGTGAAAACTAATGGTTGCTATGGTGACAAAACAAAAGTGCACAAAAAATCCAAAAACAAAACAGAACATGACTAACACAAAAACATGATCACACAGACATGACATCTTTGAGTTCAACTCATGAAAAATGGGAGCAAAAACAAGTGTTGCGTTTATTTATATTTTTGTTCAACAATATATATATATATATATATATATATATATATATATATATATATATATATATATATATATATATATATATATATATATATATATATACATGTGTATGGGTAAACATATATATTTATATATTATTTTATACATATACAGTATATATATATACAGTACATATGTGTGTATACATATACATATACTGTATGTATATATTATTCTATATATATACATATATACAGTATATATATATATATATACATATATATATATAATTTATATCAATCTTATGTTTTTTTTATAAGAATCAATTTAAAAAAAAAACAACCACAAGGAGCTTTTCTAACCTGTAACCTGTTTTTAAAAGTTTCATTAAAATGATAATACATAACAAATATTACATTGCAAGAATTGGCTTGAATCCAGAATTGATTCTGAATGTAATCATCTCCCATGGAAGAGGAATCGTTGTGACGACTGTGTCCAGGCCCGGCCCTAACCAATCTGGCGCCCTAGGCAAGATTTTAGGTGGCGCCCCCCCCACATCGGCAGTGAACTGTATATACTCACAAGAAACCGAATAGCTTTGTCTTTGACCTTTTTTTTACTTAAAGAAAGCAAATTAACAATCAGAATAGTTAACAAGATAAAAAAAAATATGAATAAATAAATGAATGCAAAAAATAAAAAATGAATATATGAAATACAATATTTTTTACATACATATTGCTTAATTAACATTAATGATGTGCACTTTAGCAACTAGGCTTACAACTATACCTAATATATAAAGGGGTGGAAAAGTGACTATTACCTGCAGGGCAAACATAAGCTAACCAGAAGGCAATAACAATGTAAACAAAAAACACCTGCTTAAAAGATCTAATACAAATGTCCCTAAAGGAATGTAAGGTAATTAAAGTAATTACCTAACGTTACATTATTATTTTCCATAACAATTTAGCCCCCTCCACAATATTAACCCGACGTTAAAACAGAACTAGCTATTTATTGATTAGCAATTGCCGAATCATGTAACATTAGCTTAATGCTAAAAAGCCAGGTTACTAACAGACAAATAATTTCATGTAGGCTAACGTTACCTACCTGCTACCTCTGTCTTTTCTCGTTTCTCCTCCTCTTCTTTTCTCTTTTTTCTTCCCTGGGCACCTGACAGTTTTGGCCGTTTTGACATCTTGTGTTGATTTTTTGATGTGGTGACGTCCAAAAAGAGTCATGATACGGGAAGGGAGGGGGCGCACCGTGCGGGGGGATGGGGGGGGCGTAATGTTGTAACAAATAATATTTCTATTAAATAGGCTTTACTTTGCATTTTAATTAACGTGGGATTATTTTTTGTATTTAGAAATAATAGTACCAACTTTTTTTTTTTTTCTCCCACATTTGTGGCACTGGCGTGGCGCCCCCTGATGGACGGCGCCCTTAGCATTTGCCTATACGGCCTATGCCACGGGCCGGCCCTGACTGTGTCGCATCGTGGTACGAGGTTGTTCTCCCAGGAATGCAGACGGCTTCCGACACAGCGTGCAGGTAAGAAAATGATTTATTTGAGAAACAAATCATACGGGAACAAACAAAACCGTGCTCATAGCACTTAAGACAAAAACAAAGGGGCTAGCGTGGGAGCTAGCAAGAAAAATAGCCTAGCGTATAAACTAGCAGGAATAGAAATAGTCGTCCACTGTTGCATCAAGCAAATTAGGAAGCCAGACCGAGTGAGGCCATGGCAAAGATTAAATAGCCCTCTGATTAGTGCCCGGGCAACAGGTGCGCGTCCCGAACACTAACCAGAGGCAGGTGAATGTAATCTGCCGTCATGGCAACGGACACAAACAAAACTCAATGTGCTGAAATCACACGTGACTTGAAAACGTAAAAAAACTATGATCCGGGCAGCGGATCATAACAATCGTGAGGTGCCCAAAGAGTCACAGCTCTAATATTTAATAGAGCTGCAACAAAAAAAATCAACACACATCAAAAATCACGATTCTTATTCATTCTGATTCTGCATGAGTTTCATAAATCAATTTGAAACAAAAATGAATTATATGTGATGAATATTATATATATATATATATATATATATATATATATATATATATATATATATATATATATATATATATATATATATATATACATACATATATATTTTTTTGTTTCTATTTTTAAAAATACGTTTTTAGGCCATCTACATATAACCAGAAGAAGCATTTCTAAGCTGTAACCTGTTTTTAAAAAGTGTCATTATTACAAACCCCGTTTCCATATGAGTTGGGAAATTGTGCTGGATGTAAATATAAACGGAATACAATGATTTGCAAATCCTTTTCAACCCATATTCAATTGAATGCACTACAAGGACAACATTTTTGATGTTCAAACTCATAAACGTTTTCTTTTTTTTTTTGCAAATAATAATTAACATAGAATTTCATGGCTGCAACACGTGCCAAAGTAGTTGGGAAAGGGCATGTTCACCACTGTGTTACATGGCCTTTCCTTTAAACAACACTCCGTAAACGTTTGGGAACTGAGGAAACACATTTTTTAAGCTTCCCAGGTGGATTTTTTTCCCATTCTTGCTTGATGTACAGCTTAAGTTGTTCAACAGTCCGGGGGTCTCCGTTGTGGTATTTTAGGCTTCATAATGTGCCACACATTTTCAATGGGAGACAGGTCTGGACTACAGGCAGGCCAGTCTAGTACCCGCACTCTTTTACTATGAAGCCACGTTGATGTAACACGTGGCTTGGCATTGTCTTGCTGAAATAAGCAGGGGCGTCCATGGTAACGTTGCTTAGATGGCAACATATGTTGCTCCAAAACCTGTATGTACCTTTCAGCATTAATCTGTAACTTACAC
>NC_084574.2:35162500-35227500 GCF_033978685.3 Nerophis lumbriciformis | reverse complement strand
GACAGCTGGATTGGGTCAACATAGGTGCACTGCTGAAACAGCATGAAAACAGTGAAGATCATTGTAGCAACATGGTGAAATGGAAGGAATTTCCCTTGCGTCTTTCAAAGGGGAAAACAATTGAGAATTTAACTTCAGTAGACTGCGCTCTCTTTGTACAAAGTAAACATTAAATATGAACAATTAACTAAAAATATAAACTAGTAATTAAAGACTAATATGTACAAGACTGATGAGACAAGATGACACTTTTACCGTAAATACAAAGCTTTATCACTTGGACTGTACAACCCCAGGCCACTCTTGTAGCTGAATGTTGTCTACATTTTAAGATTAGGAACCATATGTGGCACTCTGGACATCATTCGTTCATTCATTGGTATTATTTATGTTATAAACTGGGCCACCCCCATATCTTTATAAATGACATGTCATTTGTAAAGACATGCCAGGCTGACAATAGGATAATGTAAACAACACTGCCAGAGCCGCAATGAGTTTATAGTAGGTGTGTGAATGATCAATCAATATTATTGGCAGAAATAGAGGGCCCCAAAATCTAATTTTGCTTAGGGCCCCATGGAGGCTTGGGCCGGCACTGACAACATAGAACAAACCAAAAGTAGTGAAATAAAAATGAATATTATCAACAACAGTATCAATATTAGTTACAATTTCAACATAACAGTGATTAAAATCCCTCATTGATATTATCATTAGACATTTCTAAAAAAAAAAAAAAAAATTAACAATAGTGTCACAGTGGCTTACACTTGCATCACATCTCATAAGCTTGACAACACACTGTGTCCAATATTTTCACAAAGATAAAATAAGTCATATTTTTGGTTCATTTAATAGTTAAAACAAATTTACATTATTGCAATCAGTTGATAAAACATTGTCCTTTACAATTATAAACACTTTTTACAAAAATCTACTACTCTGCTTGCATGTCAGCAGACTGGGGTAGATCCTGCTGAAATCCTATGTGTGGAATGAATAGAGAATCCTTTTGAATCGGTAAAATATCGTTTTTGAATCGAGAATCGCGTTGAATTGGAAAAAATCGATTTTGAAACGAATCGTGACCCCAAGAATCAATATTGAATCGAATCGTGGGACACCCAAAGATTTGCAGCCCTACACACCTGTAAGGTGCTGTGCAAGGCTTGTAGGGTTGTCCCGATAACAATATTTTGGTCCCGATACCGGTACTAAAATGTATTTTGATGCTTTTTGATACTTTTCTAAATAAAGGGGACCACAAAAAATGGCTTCATTGGCTGTATTTTAACAAACATCTTAGGGTACTTTAAACATATGTTTTTTATTGCAATCAAAGAACAATTTTGGCCTTACATAAAACAGTGAACATACTAGACAACTTTTTTTTAGTAGTAAGTAAACAAACAAAGGCTCCTAATGTGTCTGCTGACGTATGCAGTAACCTATTGTGTCATTTCTCATCCTATAATTTTGTCAAAATTATTTAAAGGACAAACTGTAAACATTATTAATCCACTTGTTAATTTATTGTTAATATCTGGTAATTTTCCATTTCAACATGTTCTATCTACTTGCCAACCTTGAGACCTCCGATTTCGGGAGGTGGGGGGTGGGGGGCGTGGTTGGGGGCGTGGTTAAGATATATATATATATATATATATATATATATATATATATATATATATATATATATATATATATATATACAGGTAAAAGCCAGTAAATTAGAATATTTTGAAAAACTTGATTTATTTCAGTAATTGCATTCAAAAGGTGTAACTTGTACATTATATTTATTCATTGCACACAGACTGATGCATTCAAATGTTTATTTCATTTAATTTTGATGATTTGAAGTGGCAACAAATGAAAATCCAAAATTCCGTGTGTCACAAAATTAGAATATTACTTAAGGCTAATACAAAAAAGGGATTTTTAGAAATGTTGGCCAACTGAAAAGTATGAAAATGAAAAATATGAGCATGTACAATACTCAATACTTGGTTGGAGCTCCTTTTGCCTCAATTACTGCGTTAATGCGGCGTGGCATGGAGTCGATGAGTTTCTGGCACTGCTCAGGTGTTATGAGAGCCCAGGTTGCTCTGATAGTGGCCTTCAACTCTTCTGCGTTTTTGGGTCTGGCATTCTGCATCTTCCTTTTCACAATACCCCACAGATTTTCTATGGGGCTAAGGTCAGGGGAGTTGGCGGGCCAATTTAGAACAGAAATACCATGGTCCGTAAACCAGGCACGGGTAGATTTTGCGCTGTGTGCAGGCGCCAAGTCCTGTTGGAACTTGAAATCTCCATCTCCATAGAGCAGGTCAGCAGCAGGAAGCATGAAGTGCTCTAAAACTTGCTGGTAGACGGCTGCGTTGACCCTGGATCTCAGGAAACAGAGTGGACCGACACCAGCAGATGACATGGCACCCCAAACCATCACTGATGGTGGAAACTTTACACTAGATTTCAGGCAACGTGGATCCTGTGCCTCTCCTGTCTTCCTCCAGACTCTGGGACCTCGATTTCCAAAGGAAATGCAAAATTTGCTTTCGTCAGAAAACATGACTTTGGACCACTCAGCAGCAGTCCAGCTGGTGTCTATCTATCTATCTATCAAGAGGGACAGAGACAGCACACAGTGCATGTGGATCACATGTTACCATGGCGAGAAAACATGGAGAGACTGCCAGTTATCTTGTCTCCACCAGTTGCAGAAAATGTGCCATCAGTACAACTAGACAGTGCTGTTTCAGTTCCATCATCAGGACCATCAGTGAGTCAGACACAAACATCATTGAACCAGATTCAAGGGCTGCTGAGTTGCCATCATCAGAACCCAGATCACCCACAACAAAATCCCCACCAGTGATCCGCAGATATCCAGAAAGGTTTCGAGTACCACCAAAAAAACAGAATCTCTGAAGACAGTATAAAAATCTGTGTTAAAGGTGTACAAATACTGTTTGTATAATAAATGTAATAGAGTGATCTATGTTTGTCTGTTGCCATCTCCTGGTGAATGTTGGCTATAGCGTACTGGGGTTACTTTATGGTTGGCCAACGATTTACGTGGTGTTGCGCACCTGACGTCAAGTGTGTTGAGTCTGTTCTGAAGTCTACAGTAAAGAGACGTACTTCATCACCTCTTCCTGTTTATTGCCTCCAACTCAATATATTACAACAACATTGCTCCATGCGGACCCTCCACGTCCGCCTGAATTTCGGGAGGTTTTCGGGAGAAAATTTGTCCCGGGAGGTTTTTGGGAGAGGCGCTGAATTTCGAGAGTCTCCCGGAAAATCCGGGAGAGTTGGCAAGTATGTCCTGTAGTCACTGAGACTTTGGGTGTGGTAGATCTTAACGTTATTGTCCAGAGTGGGACCAGGATTTGTTGTTGGGTAAACATTTAATAACATGAAATGCTACAAAACAAAACATGACTGTACCGGTAAGAGGAGCAAAACAGCTGCTGCTGAAAGACAAAAGAGTGTGTGTGTGAAGAGCTGGAAAAAAGAAACGCATGTTCTCCCACCTAACACCTGTTTCCTAATAGAGATGTGATCTTAGCGAACGAACCAAGTCTGTTCAACAATGAAAACCAATTCATACTTTTTATGCATGTGAAAATTTAGTCACCCTAATGGCAAATGGATTAGAAAATGAGTCAGAGTCAAACAAAACAAAGCAGCATTTGGATTCACTTCTTTTAGCCTTAAAGTGCTATCTGCACCTCCAACATGTTGCATGTATTACCACGACCTGTGTGAACGTCATTATTCTCTTTGAAGTGTGACGATATTAAATAGTATAAGATATTTGAAGAATGAGTTACATTAAAAAAAGTTTTCTTTATGTGGTATTTTACCAACATTGAAACATGATATTTTTATCATGCAACACTAGTTTTAACAATACTACATACACAGTGCATCTTCAAAGTATTCACAGCGCTGTACTTTTTTCACAATTTGTTGCTGCAGCCTTATACTAAAATGGAATTTAAAAAAATATGTCCTCAAAATTCTACACACAATACCAAATAATGACAATGTGAAAATGTTGTGTATGTATATATATATGTATATTTGTATATATATATATGTATGTATATATGTATGTATATATATATATACAGTGTTTCCCACAGGACAGGCATCTATTTGTGGTGGTGTGGTCGAGGGGCAGGGGGTGGCGGCGGCAGCGGCGATGACCAAGAAGAACGCGGAGTTGGAATATAATTACAACACTTTATGTACATATTTATATACAGATTTGAACAATTAGTTATTCACTGAAATATATTTATTAATTGTGGTTCTTACAAAAAATATATCTTATAAAATATAAAAGCTAAAATGTCTCTTAAAGCTCTGCCCCTTTAATTAGTGAATACTAAATAATTTAACTTTAGCCTACTACTACTACAACCATATTATTTACAAGCAACATGAAGTGAAACAGAGGCAGAGGTGTCCTGCCACAGTCAGTCAACCTCCTCCTCCTCCTCCTGCTGCTGCTGAACAGGTCGCACCTGTGGTCTGGACTGTAGGCCTACCTCCTCTCCAAGTCGAGCCCTTTTCGGCCATTGAAAATATTTTTCTATACTCATCTGTGTGAAGGAGTGAACATCCAACATTAGAATTTATTACTAACGAGCAGAACCGCTCTATGTACAGTGCCGTCTAACCTTAAGCGGCAGCAGCTCAACACATGCAGGGTTCAACGTTAAGGTTTTTTTCTACTTGCCCGACTTCTCAAATCTACTTGCCCCGATATTTTTACTTGTCCTGCCTAGGTTTTTTTCTGGCCCACCAGGTGAATTAAGTGCTATTGGCGGAGTTACAATGCATAGTAGGCTACTGCCACCTACTGCACCGGAGTTGTAACTACAAGGTACATTCACAGACAGAGTCCCATTGCTTTTATGAGCGGTCGAGCGAGTCAAAAGCCGAAAAATCCATTTGTGGTGGACGTAATTCTTTCGTGGCGGGCCGCCACAAATAAATGAATGTGTGGGAAACACTGATATATATATATATTAGAGATGCGCGGATAGGCAATTATTTCATCCGCAACCGCATCACAAAAGTCGTCAACCATCCGCATCCACCCGAATTAACATTTAATCAACACCGCACCCGCCTGCACCCGCCCGTTGTTATATATCTAATATAGACGATGCAAGGCATTAGTGAGGTTATAAAGCTTTTGCCTGTTAAAGAAAGGAGACTGATCCAATGCAGCAATCATCTGGGAGCCGCGCTGAGCGCACCTCCAAGCGCGTGGAGGTGCGATGTCCCTCGCACCCGAGGCTTCAGCGCGCAACGCGGCGGCCATCCTACTCGTCGCGGCCTAGCCCTCGACGGCCGGGTATGGGCCCGACGCTCCAGCGCCATCCATTTTCAGGGCTAGATGATTCGGCAGGTGGGTTGTTACACACTCCTTAGCGGGTTCCGACTTCCATGGCCACCGTCCTGCTGTCTATATCAACCAACACCTTTTCTGGGGTCTGATGAGCGTCGGCATCGGGAGCCTTAACCCGGCGTTTGGTTCATCCCGCAGCGCCAGTTCTGCTTACCAAAAGTGGCCCACTCGGCTCACCAGGGTGAGCCCCGCCCCTTTCGTGAGCGCACTGCGCGCGGAGTGACCCCTGTTACGCGCCCCCGGCAACGGGGTCGGCGGGCAGGTAAGCTGCGCGGGCGGAGCGCGCGGAGTTATCCCTGTTACGAGCCCCCGGCCACGGGGGTGGCGGGCAGGTAAGCTGCTTACCTGCTGCGCGTGACGCCGGCCGCGGCGAAGGCGGACGAGGCGGGGTGTCGTGCGGTGGGCGCGGTGGTGACCCTGGACGTGCGTCGGGCCCTTCTCGCGGATCACCTCAGCTACGGCTCCCGGTGGGGCCCTCTCGGGGGAAGGGGCCTCGGTCCCGGACCCCGGCGAGGAGTCCCTTCTCCGCTCCGTAAAAGTGTCCATCTCTTTTTTTTTTCTTCTTCTGTTGTGGCATATGCTGCAGGTGCCTGCTCGTTTTTCGTATGTGGGTAACAACATTTAACTATGTATATATATTTCCGAATTGGTTTAACTGCCACCCGCCTGAATCTATTTAAAATCTAATTTTTTTTTTATTTCAACCGCCCTGTGTCAAATTTTAAATTTCGTTTTTGGGCCAGCAAAAATATATTTTTCGCCGGACCTGATGCAGCTCCAAAAATTGATGAGTTTCCATGCATGTTAAGGGCCTCATAAATGCGATTGAAGTGGGAGGAAGATTATAAAAAAAAGGAAATGCAGCTTTTTGCTGTTCGGGCCCTAAATACTACAATAGTATTGGCCATGAGATGAGACCAAACCAATCAGAGCATGTTGCTCAGTATCATGGCCACTGATTGGCTCAGCCCCAGGCAGCGTTACAATGTTGCATTAAAGGTGACTAAAATGTGTTATTTCATGTCTACGTTTCGAAAAGGTTGTAAAAACGTTTTTTATGCTCTAATTCTGAAATTATTCAATTTATGATTAATAATTACATTTCCTATTTATTAAGGTCTTGTCCGAAACCGCAATTAATGAGGAACGAGTGTTTCAGACGCTATCAAAAAGGAAGGGGGGGTGATGAACACTAATCGCTTTATTGAACACAATGATCAGCAAGAATATAACAAGTACAATAACAGAAAAATGTCATGATTAAGTTGTTTTCAAACAGTTAATACCAAGCTGTCAGCTGTCACTTACACACGCACACGCACTCACGCACACACACACACACACACACACACACACACACACACACACACACACACACACACACACACACACACAGACAGTTGTTCACGCAACAAAGACCCTCTGATGCGTCACTGCTTCCCAAACAGTTGCAGTAAACAAAACTCCTACCATCGCATATAATATTAAAAAGTGGAGCAAAAGGTTGATCTACGGCGTTACATACAGACGCTGTTGCACATGCATATGAGCCCTCAAATCACCATGACAACACGCACACACACACGACAAGCACTGCTTGAATGGATGCAGACTTTTCAACGAGTTTCATTGTTTACAGATCTCAATGACATTCACATGTGTTAGTAAGAGTACATGTTCTGTCATCGTCCCCAAACATCTGTTTGATTGACGGAATAAGAAAACTTGTGCATTCATTGAAGATGTAATGACCCCTTACCACCAATGACTTTGGAAATAAGCACTGTGGAAGACTCCTTGCAGGGTGGGTTCTCCTGGAACCGACAGAACTTCTTGAGCCCGGGATACAGATTTGATCAAGTCTTTATTTTTATACACCCCAGTGTTCAGGATGGTGTTGCCAGCGCGGTTCGTGCTTCCTCTTTCGAGTCTCTTGTGTGCGTGTGTCATCTGCTCTCATAAACGCCCTTCCCTCATGGCCTCGGACGCTGCTGATAAAGGCGACAGGGGATTAGATAACCGGCCCCAGCTGGGCAATCTAGTCACCTGCCAGCTGGGCTTCGAAGCTGGGCCATACACACTCCCTTCCCGCAGGAGGCGCGCCGACCACGCCCCCCTCCACATACCTCCACAGCCAGACTCAGGCCGGGAAGCCGTACAGCCGCGCCTCCCCCCCTCCCCCCTTCCGTATGAGAGCGGGAGAGGAAGTCGGCCACAGCCATCTGAGCCCCTGGTCTGTGGATCACTCAGAAGTTGTAGGGTTGTAAAGCGAGATACCAACGGGTGATCCGCGCGTTGGCATCCTTCATGCGGTGTATCCACTGCAGGAGCCCCTGCTGGGGCTGAAAGAGCGCCCCAGCAGGTATTACCGGAGGGCCCCCCACAGCCCACCGGATGGCGAGGCACTCCCTCTCCACCGTGCTGTACCCCGCCTCCCAGTCCGAGAGCTTCCGGCTGATGTACAGTACGGGGCGATCAACGCCCCCCACCTGCTGGGACAAAACAGCTCCTGTAAGCAGAATGGGATGAAAAAGTCAGGCATGTGCAAGACCGGCTCCTCGCAGAGGGCCTTTTTCACCTTCTCGAACACCTGCTGGCACTGCTCCGTCCACCGGACCAGATCTGGAGCACCCTTTCGGGTGAGGTCAGTTAGTGGGCTGGTCAGGTCCGCAAACTGGGGGATGAACCTCCGGTAGTCACTTGCCAGCCCCAAAAACTGCCTCAGCTCCTTCTTTGTCTTGGGAGTCGGGCAGGCCGCAATTGCTGCTGTTTTCTCTACTTGCGGGCGCACCTTTTAGTACACAAATACTGTACCTCCCTCCGGCCAACCGAACACTTTGGCGGTGAGCCCCGCCCGCCTCAGGAACTCGAGCACCGCCCCCACCCTCTGCATATGCTCCGCCCAGCTGCCACTCTGGATGATGACATCATCCAGGTAGGCGGCAGCATATGCAGCTAGGGGACACTGTACCCGGTCCATGAGTCTCTGAAATATGGCGGGCGCACCGAACAAGCCGAACGGAAGGGTCACGAATTGGTACAATCTTTCCGGAGTGGAGAACGGCGTTTTTTCCTTGGACTCTGGAGACAAGGGAATCTGCCAGTAGCCCTTGGTCAAATCCAGTGACGTAAAAAAACGAGCAGTGCCCAGCCGGTCCAGGAGCTCGTCGAGGGTAAGCGTCAAAACGTGACACCTCGTTTACCTTACGGTAATCCGCACAAACTCATCCTTCTTCCTTACCAGAACGATGTGCCATTGGGGGGAGCCGCAAAGCCCACGCCGGTTCCCCCTCCCCCTCGGCAGCGTCGGATGACCTTGCGTTGCCGCTAAGAACAGCGCAGATATACCATTTCCCTACCGGTTGTGAACGCACCTTTGCACACTAAGTCATGGAACCCCGCCCAATTAGTTCCCAAGATTAAGGGGTGCGTGAGGTGTGCACTTACAGCCACCTTGACACGTTATTTTCGTTTGTTTCTTTTAATTTCTACCAGCACCACGGGGGTATTCATGCACATCCCCATAAACACATTCAACTTTCACCCGAGATGTCTGCCTCAAAGCCCCGGGTCGAACCAGGTTCTGGTGGATCATGTACTGCTCGCAGCCCAAATCCACCATCGCACGGTGTGTACCCCTTTGTGTGCTTACCGGGACACAGTACGTCTCTCCCGAGCCGGGGAAGGGCGCCGGAGGGCCGACAACCAATCACCTACCCCACCTCCATGACTGGGCATTCCCGCCTCACGTGACTGGGCTGTCCACACCTCCAGCACGCCTGCCCAGGTGTTCGAGGGGCCATCTGCGGGGGAAGCCCAGTATCAGCAACGACCGGCGCCTGTGGGGAAAGGAGGAAGAGGGGTTAATTCTCCGTGGCCGGAGGCCCGCCGAAGCAGCCTCTGCCTGTGGCGCGCGCGGTCGGCGCGGCGCTGGTACGGGCCGCTTTGGAACCTGTGAGAAGGCAGACGAAAGGTCAGTCGTGCGGCGCAGCGGGGCCGGCGGCGCCGCCTCCTCTTGCTGCGCGCGCGGCCTGCGGGGCGCCGGTCCTGGGCGCTCGGCTGCCTCCGCGATCCTCTCCTCCCTCCGCACCTTGCGATGCACAGCCAGGTGATCCTGCGGCTGAAGCCAACACGTCGCCGCGTCCCGCAGCTGCTGCCCAACTACGAACGGGCGGTCCTCCGGCCTCAGGCGCAACGCCCGGAACCGGCTTCGGTGGTCCTCAGCGGTGCAGCCGGTCAGGTCCAGCACCGCCCGCCTCAGGTCCAGGAAGTGCACGCGGGATGCCGCTCGCTGCGCCTCCCCTGCCAGCAGCGGCAGCAGTCGTACCCCCCACTCCTCCTCCGGCCATCCGCACGCTGCCGCTGTGGCCTTGAAGATATCTATGAAGGCCTGGGGGTCCTCGGTCTCTGCCATGCGCCACACAGAGACGGCCGCTGATGTTGGCAGTGCCCCTCCGACCCGGCCCGCCAGCGACTGCAGAATCTGGCTCTACTGGGCCACCTGTAGTCGGACCGCCTCCAGCTGCTGTTGGCTCGTCACTGCCACGTCCGTGAGCACTTGTCCTAGTGCCGTCAGTGGAATAGGTGCCGACATCTCCGGTCCTCAGGTCTATTGGGCGCCAGTTGTGGAAAACTCCTTGCAGGGTGGGTTCTCCTGGGAACAACAGAACTTCTTGAGTCCGGGATATAGGTTTGATCAAGTCTTTATTGTTATACACCCCAGTGTTCAGGACGGTGTTGCCAGCGGGGTCTGTGCTTCCTCTTTCGAGTCTCTCGTGTGCGTGTGTCATCTGCTCTCATAAACGCCCTCCCTTCCCGCTGCTGATAAAGGCAACAGGTGATTTGATAACCAGCCCCAGCTGGACAATCTACTCACCTGCCAGCTGGGCTTCGAAGCCGGGCCATACACACCCCCTTCCCGCAGGAGGCGCGCCAACCACGCCCCCCTCCACAAGCACGTTTTCTTCAGGCAGTTGTTTTTATAAATGTCATTGGAGCCAAAACCAAACACAAAGCTCCAGTATCATCACTTTGCCCAATGCAGATTTGTGATTCTTCGCTGAATATGACCTCCATCCACCATTTCTGTTCTTTAACCTTGTTTTTTCTGTTTAAGTGTTCATGATGGCTCTTGTTTAGCTTTTCTGTAAATCCCACAGGAGGTTTCTTACAGTTCGGCAACAGATGGTGACTCCAGTTACCGCCCATTTGTTCCTCATTTGTTCTTTGCAGGGAATTTTCTGTTTTCAGGACATATTACTTGAAGTTTTCTCTCTTGACACTTCAATGTTTGCCTTGGTCTACCTGTATGCTAGCCTTTTACAATCTTCCCATGTTGTTTGTAGACACAGCTGACTGTGAACAATCAACATCTTTTGCAACATTGCGTGATGATTTACCTTTTTGAAGAAGTTTGGTAATCATCTCTTGTGTTAGAGCCATGGTTAGAGCCATGGTTCATGGCAATCCATATACAGGTAAAAGCCAGTAAATTAGAATATTTTGAAAAACTTGATTTATTTCAGCAGATGACATGGCACCCCAAACCATCACTGATGGTGGAAACTTTACACTAGACTTCAGGCAACGTGGATCCTGTGCCTCTCCTGTCTTCCTCCAGACTCTGGGACCTCGATTTCCAAAGGAAATGCAAAATTTGCTTTCGTCAGAAAACATGACTTTGGACCACTCAGCAGCAGTCCAGCTGGTGTCGGTCCACTCTGTTTCCTGAGATCCAGGGTCAACGCAGCCGTCTACCAGCAAGTTTTAGAGCACTTCATGCTTCCTGCTGCTGACCTGCTCTATGGAGATGGAGATTTCAAGTTCCAACAGGACTTGGCGCCTGCACACAGCGCAAAATCTACCCGTGCCTGGTTTACGGACTATGGTATTTCTGTTCTAAATTGGCCCGCCAACTCCCCTGACCTTAGCCCCATAGAAAATCGGTGGGGTATTGTGAAAAGGAAGATGCAGAATGCCAGACCCAAAAACGCAGAAGAGTTGAAGGCCACTATCAGAGCAACCTGGGCTCTCATAACACCTGAGCAGTGCCAGAAACTCATCGACTCCATGCCACGCCGCATTAACGCAGTAATTGAGGCAAAAGGAGCTCCAACCAAGTATTGAGTATTGTACATGCTCATATTTTTCATTTTCATACTTTTCAGTTGGCCAACATTTCTAAAAATCCCTTTTTTGTATTAGCCTTAAACAATATTCTAATTTTGTGACACACGGAATTTTGGATTTTCATTTGTTGCCACTTCAAATCATCAAAATTAAATGAAATAAACATTTGAATGCATCAGTCTGTGTGCAATGAATAAATATAATGTACAAGTTACACCTTTTGAATGCAATTACTGAAATAAATCAAGTTTTTCAAAATATTCTAATTTACTGGCTTTTACCTGTGTATATATATATATATATATATATATATATATATATATATATATATATATATATATATATATATATATATATATATATATATATATATATAATGTAAATATTACATATATGTTATATTTTTTATTGCGACTATGGTGTATTTTTAGTCTACTTTATACCTGCATTATCCTTTCCATCCTTACCTTTTCCATCCTTTGTTACTGAGCTACTGTGTGGAACAATTTCCCTTGTGGATCAATAAAGTTTGTCTAACACAATGTTTTTTTTACTGTAATTGTTCTAAAGTGAAACTGTTACTGACCACCACAATTGATTTTCTTGATTTATTTTGGTGTTTCCTAAAGCCAGAAAGTTACCATTTAAAATGATTAATATGTGTCATGGCTGTTTGCTTATTTTCTAAAAACAACAACAACTAAATGAACATCTTTCAAGGTTGGCGATTTTATTCCAGAGGTTGTATCTTTGCGACTATTCACTGATTTCCAATGACAAGTCCTATAAAACTTATTCACAAACGTTTTATTTGAATAGCTTCAAAATCAACAACCTTGGTCGTTTTTTTTGTTTTTTTTCCCCAGTATATGTCAATCAAAGACACAAACAATTTCAATTCATTCACAGGGCCACAATGTTTTCATACCCTGAAGAAAAGCTTCAAGTGCAGCCCTGGACCAAACCATTCAATCAGCAGTGAGTGTTCCTCTTCACTATCATCACTCTTAAATCAAATAACCTACATTTAAGTTCAAAACAAGCCAGCCATTGAGAATTATATTACAGACGTGGATACAACTAATACATTTGTTATGTTTCTGTGCACACAACTAGAGTGAAAACGCAGACTGGCATAAGCATGTGGTAATATGTGAATGTACGATTCTATTGTAATGTCAGATATGGAAGGTTTCAATTCATTTGCTAATGTATTTCTTCCAAGACACACCACATAGTTTCCATGGTTACCACTTTTGTCTCTCATTGTTTTTTAGCTTTGATCTCCAGTGTGTTCATGGTTCCTCTATCTCTAATGAAAAAGTGTTTTGTGTTTTATTTCTCGTCTTCTTTCTTCACTTTTCCATCGTCCTCTTTTTCCTCCTCAACCCCCTCCTTTTTTACCACCCCCTCTTCTTCTTGGTCCTCTACCTCCTCGCCGGTCATTCGTTCCAGGTCGGCGATGCGATGTTTCAGAGCTTTATCTGTTTTCTCGTGTTTCCCCAGGATCTTCTTCAGCTTGGTCTGCATCAGATCCATTGTGCTGTATAATCTGCTGACCTTCTCCTCCAGCTCTTTGGCCTCCGGCTTGATGTTGGCCGGATCCAAGTCAATCAGGCCGTCTTTCATCAAGATCTGTCGGCCTTTATCCTCTAGCATGCCCTTAGCGTCTGGGTATTCCAACAGCGACTCCATCAGGTCGTCCTTGGACAGGCAGAAGAGGTCTGAGTATCCAATGCTGCGGATGTTGGCTGTCCGCCTGTTTCCTGCTTTGCTGCCCTTGATATTAAGGATACTGATCTCCCCAAAGTAACTTCCGCTTCCCAACAACACGAACTGGGTGACGCCGTCATCTGCCACAACCGCCAGTTTCCCATCCTTGATGATGTACATCTCGCGACCTATATCACCCTTTTTGCAGATGTAGTCTCCAGGGCTAAAAACCTGAGGCCGGAGCTTTAGCACCAGCTCGATCAGAAGTCCCGCCTCGCAGTCTGCAAAAATACGGACCTTCTTCAGCGTCTCCATGTGAACTTGGATGGCGATCTCGGCTTTCAGCTTGTCTGGGAGGTACCTCAGCACTTCACGTTCATCCTGAGCCTTGCCATTGTTCCACAGGTAGTCGAACCATGTGATGACGCGCAATTCCAGATCTTTGCTGACCTTTCGAACCTTCAAATGAGAACGTTTCGTGAAATCAGTGATCATGACTGATTGGAAATTTGCAGTCAGTGTTATAGCAAAAAAGACAAAACTATAGATTATATCTAAGGATTTTTGAGAAAAATATGAACCTGACAGAGTTTGGATCACTTTTTTTTCCTCTTTGTGTTACTAATTAATTTGAAGCATAGGTACCTATGATTTCTGCGGAATCGGCAAATAAAAAACTGAATCTACCGTATTTTCCGGACTATAAGCCGCTACTTTTTTTCAACGCTTTGTATCCTTTGGTTGGTTTATAAAATGGTGCAGCTAATTCATGAAATTGTCTTCGCTAACGGCCATAAAGTTTTGTATAAACAGTTTTCATATTACACCGACACAGACGCCAAAAAGGTGTTTTATTGTCTGTGCTATGGCGCCATCTTTTGGACGAGTTTGCTCACTGCCGGTGCTGCATTTTGACAAAAGTACTTCCTGTTTTGTGTATATTCCTCCATAGTGTTTTGGCTTGAAAGGATTCTTCATTCATCACTCCAACCAACGTTTGTAATTTTTACAATGTAACTAAAACAATTCATACTTACTAAACCGTCCTGTGAGTGATGTCTGCAGGAGTGTTTTCATGCATATTTGTATGTGCTTTTGTAACATAATCAAGCTAACGTCATGAGAATTAGCTAATTTGCTAACACGTACACAAGTGTCCGTGTGTGAATTTCTTAACTTACAATGAGCATTCTTATTGTATTGTTTTAGTTTCGTAAATTCACGAAAGCGTCACCGTGGAGTTATTGAGACTGTTTAGCTGATTGGATAGCTAGTTTTTGCACTTAGTGGATCCATGATGATGACTTCTGTTTTGCTAGATCAACCGTTTTACTAACACGTGACAGACACCATTTGAAAACAAATAAAGTATGTTAATAAATATTTACAAAATATTTAGGTATATATTTGCAGCTTATGGTCGGTCCTGTGCGGCTAATGTATGTAAGAATATTCATTTTTACAAAAATGTGGTCGGTACGGCTGAAATACCAGTGAGTGCTACATAGCCCGGAATTTATGGTGTTCATCGGCTGGTCAGTGGCCTTGTGGTTAGAGGGTCCGCCCTGAGATCGGTAGGTCGTGAGTTCAAACCCCGGCCGAGTCATACCAAAGACTATAAAAATGGGATCCGTTACCTCCCTGCTTGGCACTCAGCATCAAGGGTTGGAATTGGGGGTTAAATCACCAAAATGATTCCCGAGCGCGGCCACTGCTGCTGCTCACTGCTCCCCTCTCCGCCCAGGGGGTAGAACAAGGGGATGGGTCAAATGCAGAGGTTCATTTCACTATCAGTGGTACTTTAACTTTAACTTTATTGGACACGGAAGGTCATGGAAATTGACGTAATGCTGTCGTCGTGAGTCGAAGGAATGTTTGCTGGGGAAAGCGTGTCACCGCACAAATAGTCATTGGCTCCCACCAAAACTAGACTTTTCACACATCCCAATTGAGGCAGTACTCTAGCAAGTGCTGCCGACATGGAGAAGCTGTGGCTCATAAAGAGTAAAAATTAACGGTGTCTCGATCCAATATTGATATCAAATGATATCGGCTTGCATGCAAAATCTCAGACATTAGCTCCGATACAAGCAAGTAACCCTGCCTAGAAATCCTGTCCATGAAACTCACAAACAGGAAAGGTGACAGAGCGCAGCCCTGGCGGAGACCAACCCCCACTGGAAACGGATCCGACTTACATCGACGCACCCAGACACAACTCTCGCTTTGGTTGTACAGAGATTGGATGGCCTTCAGCTAGGTCCCCCTCACTCCGTACTCCCTCAGCACCTCCCAAAAGATCTCCCGGGAGACCCGGTCATACGCCTTCTCCAAATCCACAAAGCACATGTAGACTGGATAGGCATACTCCCAGGCCTTCTCCAGGATTCCCGCAAGAGTAATGAGCTGGTCAGTTGTTCCACTACCAGGACGGAATCAACATTGCTCCTCTTGAGTCCGAGGTTCGACTATCGGCCCGGACCCTCCTTTCCAGTACCTTGGCGTAAACTTTCCCAGGGAGGCTGAGTAGTGTGATACCCCTGTAATTAGCACACACCCTGTGGTCCCCCTTTTTGAAAAGGGGAACGACCACACCAGTCTGCCACTCTCTCGGCACTGTCCCAGACTTCCACGCAATGTTGAAAAGGCGTATCAACCAAGACAGCCCCTCAACACCCCGAGCCTTCAACATTTCTGGACGGATCTCGTCAACCCCCGGAGCTTTGCCACTGTGGAGTTGTCTAACTACCTCAGTGATCGACGTCGATCCCCCATCATCCTCAGACTCTGCTCCTGTCAGGGAGGTATGTCTGATGTTGTTGGGTTCAGGAGTTCCTCAAAGTGCTCTTTCCAACGCCCTATGACTTCCTCACTTGAAGTCAGCAGAGTCCCATCCTTACTGTACACAGCTTGGATGGTTCCCTGCTGCAGGGAAGCGGGGAACTGCTTTGCCTCGTCCACAGCCACGGCCGCTGCCCTTCGGGCCTGTCGGTACCTTGCAACTGCCTCCGGAGTCCCCTGGGATAACATACCCCGGTAGTACTCCTTCTTCAGTTGGACGGCTTCCCTGACCACCACTGTCCACCAGGGTGTTCGAGGGTTACCGCCCATTGAGACACCTAAGACCTTCTGGCCACAGCTCGCAGCTGCAGCTTTAACAATAAAGGCTTTGAACATTGTCCATTCCTGTTCAATGTCCCCAACCTCCACAGGGATGGCAGAGAAGTCCCGCCGGAGGTGGAAGTTGAAGTCCTTCCGGACAGAGGACTCCTCGAAACATTCCCAGTTCACCCGCACTACACGCTTGGGTTTGCCAGGTCTGTCCATAGTTTTCCCCTGCCATCTGGCCCAACTCACCACCAGATGGTGATCAGTTGACAGTTCAGTCCCTCTCTTCACCCGAGTGTCCAAAACATATGTTCTCAGATCAGCTGATACGACTACAAAATCAATCATTGATCTTTGGCCTAGGGTGCTCTGGTAACCAGGTACACCTATGAACATCCTTATGGTTGAACATGGTGTTTATCGCAAGTCCATGACTAGCTCAGAAGTCCAATAACAATTCACCACTCAGGTTCAGATCAGGGAGACCGTTCCTCCCAATCACGCCAGTCCAAGTATCACTGTCATTGCCCACGTGCGCGTTAAGACCCCCAGCAAGACTATGGAATCCCCTGCCGGCGCCCCATACAGGACCCCATGCAACGTATCCAAGAAGGCTGAATACTCTGAACTCTTGTTTGGTGCGTACGCACAAACAACAGTCAGAGTTTTCCCCCTCCAACCCTAAGGCGAAGGGAGGCGACCCTCTTGTCCACTGGGGTGAACTCCAACGTAAAGGCACTCAGCCGGGCACTCATGAGTATCCCCACACCCGCCTGGGCCCTCACACCCTGAGCAACTCCAGAAGTGAACAAGGTCCATCCCTTGTCCAGGAGTGTGGTTTCAGAGCTCTTGCTATGTGTAGAGGTAAGCCCCACCAGATCCAACCGGTAGCGCTCCACCTCCCGCACCAGCTCAGGCTCCTTCCCCACCAGGGTAGAGACGTTCCACGTCCCAAAAGTCAGCCTCTGCTGCCCCGAATTGGTCCGTCTGGAGCCTCCACTTTCACTGCCATCCACTTGGCAGCGCACCCGACCCCACTGGTTCCGACCGCGGGTGGTGGGCCCACGTGGCGGAGAAGATGGTGTGTCCACGTAGCTTCTTCGGGCTGTGCCCGGCCGGCCTCCATGGCTAGTCCGGCCTCCAGGTGCTCGCTGACGAGCCCTGCCTCCGGGTTATAGCTCCGGAGGAGGGCCCCGGGCTTCCTCCAGGCCGGGTAACGCTCTTCTCTTCGTTTCTTTCATGGAGGGTATTGTTACCCTGGGGGGGGGGGTCATTCGGGTGCTACACCTTGCCCAATGGTGACCCGGAACTATGTAAGGCAGGGGCGATTTTAATTTTGACAGTAACACATAAGATATGTTTTAATTGCTGATGCGGGTTTATCCATCCATCCATCCATTTTCTACCGCTTATTCCCTTTGGGGTCGCGGGGGGCGCTGGAGCCTATCCCAGCTACAATCGGGCGGAAGGCGGGGTACACCGTGGACAAGTCGCCACCTCATCGCAGGGCCAACACAGATAGACAGACAACATTCACACTCACATCCACACACTAGGGCCAATTTAGTGTTGCCAATCAACTTATCCCCAGGTGCATGTCTTTGGAGGTGGGAGGAAGCCGGAGTACCCGGAGGGAACCCACACAGTCACGGGGAGAACATGCAAACTCCACACAGAAAGATCCCGAGCCCGGGATTGAACCCAAGACTCAGGACCTTCGTATTGTGAGGCAGATGCACTAACCCCTCTTCCACCGTGAAGCCCGATGCGGGTTTAATGATTTATAAATGCGCCAGAAAATAACCCGTTTTGTACAATGCCCAGTAGGACGTAAATGTTTTCATGTATAGTGTTTCTCCAGCAATGGTCATGTGGTGACATAAATGATGGTATTTTGAAAGGTAATCATTGAAGTCGGTCGTCACTGAAGGCCTAGGTGGGAAACGCACGGCCCGCCACTGAAACGTATGGAGACAGCCAAATCACATGATAAAATAATTCCTATAGCTATACCGCCCTCGGGGTACTTGGTAAAATGTCTCCTCTGTAGTTTTGCTAAGCATGCTCTACTTATTTTCACCAGTATAACCATTGCTAGCTTTGGTTGTAGTTTGTTTTAGTCTTTGTTTTCTGATAGTACTGACAATAACCATATGATTGCCATTTGTTGTGATATTGTATTCAGGCATGACGTAGTTCTTCCTGAAAATAGCCTAATTTCTGTTTAAAATGTGTTTGTTAGAGATTTGTTATTGACAAAACGCTTGTCTATTCAGCTATTATGGTCCGAGCACCTCAAACCCTAGTAAGAGGAAGTGGAAGTTTGAAGCCCAGTTCATCCAGCTGGCAACATCAGTCAGGGAAAGAGGGACTGTGATTGCAGTACCATTTCTGGCCACATTATTTAACTAATCTGTCAATTAAACCAAAGTTTAGTCATTATTGTTGCGCTTAAGAAGCTTCTCCATGACTTTTTGCTGCTTTGTTTGAGACTGTCATTACTGCCCAACAATAGGCCCCAGCCCGATGGTTAAGAAATACTGGTCTAAAATATGACATTTTTAAATATAAACAAGTATCAAATAATTATAGTTGCATATTACCTACAGATGCAAAGTCCTGAACCTAACTGAGCACCTGTGGGGCATCTCTGTGCTCTTCTACACCAGTTTCATCTATTAAGGACGAGGGTTCAATTAAGGAACCCAAGAGGTATTGCTCGATTACCAAAATGTTCACACTGTGAACACAATTTCAACATGACTCACTTGTATTGCCAGCTTTTCGACAATAACTGATGTGTGTTAACTAATGTTAAGTAGATAGTAATGTTGTACACTGACTATATATATATATATATATATATATTAGAGATGCGCGGATAGGCAATTATTTCATCCGCAACCGCATCACAAAAGTCGTCAACCATCCGCCATCCACCCGAACTAACATTTAATCAAAACCGCACCCGCCCGCCATCCGCCACCCGCCCGTTGTTATATATCTAATATAGACGATGCAAGGCATTAGTGAGGTTATAAAGCTTTTGCCTGTTAAAGAAAGGAGACTGATCCAATGCAGCAGAGACATTCAATGCGTGCCACGCTGTCACGGCCCAGACGCACACCAGTGCAATCATCAAGCGCGCTCGTGCCACTCAAACTGCTGCAGGCAGCTGCGTTCTATCTTGTTTTAACATCCTGTGGCACTCTTCTGGGATCACGGCGGACGAAACTGCTCATGCTCAGGGTGTTTGTGGAGATTCGGGGTTTTGCACAAATGTGATGCACCATGTTAGATGTCCCGGTTTTGTGACTGTCGTAGACATAAACAGCGTCGCAGCTCTTGCAAATCACGTAGCCAGCATTACTATCATCCTGATTTACAACCTCTTAAAAACGAGTCCACGCTGAACTTTTCTGGCCTTTTTTTCCCCTGGTCTTTAGTATTCCCTTTTTTAGTTTGTCGCGTACCACGTTTGCTGCCGGCGTTGCCATCTCTTTTTTTTTTCTTCTTCTGTTGTGGCATGCTGCAGGTGCCTGCTTGTTTTTCGTATGTGGGTAACAACATTTAACTATGTATATATATTTCCGAATTGGTTTAACTGCCACCCGCCTGAATCTATTTAAAATCTAATTTTTTTTAATTTCAACCGCCCGACCCGACCCGCGGATAAAATCTTTTTTTTTTTTATTTCAACCGCCCGACCCGCGGATAATCCGCGGATAATCCGCGGACTCCGCGGTTGTGTCCGCAAACCGCGCATCTCTAATATATATATATATATATATATATATATGTTATATCCAAGTTTCATGTAGCACAAAACATTTAGAAACTGTTACCTGCATGTACTGCTTAATGTTGTCAATTCGAGACTGGAACTGAGCTTGGGCTGCATTCATGTTGGAGATCATCGTAGCAATATTTCCCACAATGGTGGCAAAGATGAGAACCCCGACCAAGAAGTCCACCACATGGAAGACGAATTCTGAATCGAGGGCCGGTGGTGGCGTTTCCCCAATGGTGGTCAGGGTCAGTGTGGACCAATAGAGGCTGAAGGCATACTTCCTCATGGGCTGCCCAAAAGCAGGCTCCTCTGGATCATCCAGCGCTGGGTACACCCATTCATCTGCCCCAAAACCAATAGACTTGGAGAAGGAGAAGTAGAAGCAGGCGTTCCAGTGGATGATGATGAGGATGTACATGATCAGGTTCGCGATGCGGAAGATGTTGGGGTAGTTTGTTTTGGTTTCCGTCTTTGTGAAGAACTCCATCATGCGGCCGATCCTTAGCAGCTTGTTGACGCGGATCTCCGGGTAGTCCAGACCCAGTAGTAGATACAGGATGTCGGTGGGCAACATGGAGATAACATCCAGCCGAAACTGGAAGCTGTTCACGTAGCGGTCGCGGAGCAGCTTTTCATCTTTGACCATCAGGCCTTGCTCAAGGTAACCTGCAGAGTTACAGTGATTTATCGATATAGGCAATATTTTTTCAGATGGTACTTACACACAGTCGCTTGCACAAAATTACATCACTCGTTACACCTCTGGCTGCATTACTGGTTTGAAAGAACAAATTGAACATAACATTTCTGTACAGAGGTACCTCAACTTATGAGTAATTTGCTGTACGAGCTGTCTCTCGGCTTTTTGTTATGAGCTAAAAAGCGAGCATAATTTGGCTCCGTACTATAGCTAGTATTTATCACAGGGTTGGGCCGTTTGAACAATGAAGAGTTCTAAAACTGTCGGAAAATAAAATGCGGACATTTATACATGTCCCATCACGGCTTGGAACACGTTCCTGTTTCTGCTTTGTCTACACAAGAAACAAACAATAGTTTAGATTAGACAGTTGACGTTTGCGTTTGAGCGCCACAATTGGACAAAGTACGTCAGAAAATAACCGGACGACCGAATCAGAGAAAAAAACTAATGAAAACATGTCCTAGTCCAGGGGTCGGCAACCTTTACCAGTCAAAGAGCCATTTTGACCACTTTCACAAATTATAGAAAACAATGGGAGCCGCAAAAATTTTTCATCCATCCATCCATCTTCTTCCGCTTATCCGAGGTCGGGTCGCGGGGGCAGCAGCCTAAGCAGGGAAGCCCAGACTTCCCTCTCCCCAGCCACTTCATCCAGCTCCTCCCGGGGGACCCCGAGGCGTTCCCAGGCCAGCCGGGAGACATAGTCTTCCCAACGTGTCCTGGGTCTTCCCCGCGGCCTCCTACCGGTCGGACGTGCCCTAAACACCTCCCTAGGGAGGCGTTCGGGTGGCATCCTGACCAGATGCCCGAACCACCTCATCTGGCTCCTCTCGATGTGGAGGAGCAGCGGCTTTACTTTGAGCTCCTCCCAGATGGCAGAGCTTCTCACCCTATCTCTAAGGGAGAGCCCCGCCACCCGGCGGAGGAAACTCATTTCGGCCGCTTGTACCCGTGATCTTGTCCTTTCGGTCATAACCCAAAGCTCATGACCATAGGTGAGGATGGGAACGTAGATCGACCGGTAAATTGAGAGCTTTGCCTTCCGGCTCAGCTCCTTCTTCACCACAACGGATCGATACAGCGTCCGCATTACTGAAGACGCCGCACCGATCCGCCTGTCGATCCGCCTGTCGATCTCACGATCCACTCTTCCCTCACTCGTGAACAAGACTCCGAGGTACTTGAACTCCTCCACTTGGGGCAAGATCTCCTCCCCAACCCGGAGATGGCAAACATTTTTGAAATTTTAAATGAAATAACACTGCATACTAAGTTTTTTTTTTTGCTTTGTGCTATGTATAAACCAGGGGTCTCAGACACGCTGCCCACACCTTTTTATGGAATTTTAAAGCTGGTGCGGCACCCGGGTTTTAAATGAATAGCGCTTGTCAGCGTCATGCGTACCTTGATGGTACAGCATATAGCACCCACTACAACCAGCGTGCCTGATCAGCCACATGTTGAATGGGGTTTCCGCTTGCTCACGTAGGTGACAGCAAGGCATACTTGCTCAACAACCACACAGGTTACACTGACGGTGGCGGTATAAAAAAAACTTTAACACTCTTACTAATAATGCGCCACTCTGTGAACCCACACCAAACAAGAATGACAAACACATTTCGGGAGAACATCTGCACCGTAACACAACATAAACACAACAGGACAAATACCCAGAATCCCATGCAGCCCTAACTCTTCCGGGATACATTATACACCCCCGCTACCAAACCCCGCCCACCTCAACCGACGCACAGGGAGGGGGGGTGGGGGGGGGTTGATGTGTGAGGGAGCAGGCTTGGGGTGGGGGCGGGGTTTGGTGGTAGCAGGGGTGTATAATGTAGCCCGGAAGAGTCAGGGCTGCATGGGATTCTGGGTGTTTGTTCTGTTGTGTTTATGTTGTGTTAAGGTGCAGATGTTCTCCCGAAATGTGTTTGTCATTCTTGTTTGGTTTTGGTTCAAAGTGTGGCGCATTATTAGTAAGAGTGTTAAAGTTGTTTTATATGGTCACCGTCAGTGTAACCTGTGAGGTTGTTGACCAAGTATGCCTTGCTGTCACGTACGTGAGCAAGCAGAAAATGTATATTATATAACAAGTGTTGGGCTGGCACGCTGTTAATACAGATTGTAGAGGGCGCCAAATGTTGTACCATCATGGCACGCCCTTATTATAGCTGTAAGGGTGAAAATCGGTGAATACTAATCCCGGGAGTTTTCTGCGAGAGACATTGAAATCCGGAAGTCTTACGGGAAAATCGGGGGGTTAAGCAAGTAAGCTGCTGAGCCGCATCAGAGTGATCAAAGAGCCGCGGGTTGCCGACCCCTGTCCTAGTCAAAGCGTCAGTCTGCATACCAAGCATGCAGCCAAAACGTTCAAAAGAGGGATATTTATCCATGAAAATATTGAGAAGCGGTTTGATGTGTTCTGTCTAGTCCTGACTCAACAAACTGGACGGTCGAGCATTATATCTTGTTGTCAACTCTGACGTCTTCTGTTCGTCATTAAAAGATGTCCATGTACAACATAAATACAATTTCCTAGTTCCTATCGCTTTCCGACAGAGAAGCAGCCTGTAGGAAACGCTGAGAGTCTGCTACCCAAGCTAAAAGCTAAACAATATTATGACATTATTTCATGAAACTACCGTAGTTTTTTGTAACACATGGTACTGTGATGTTTTTTGAATAATGTTTCTTGTCTAAAAGTTGTTTTTTTCTTTCAGAAATGCATGTTAGGTGTTAAAATGGTGCTGTTTTGAGAGGGCAAAGCTCCAATGGAATTGATTTCAATTAATTTCAAGGCTGATTTGAGAACTGGCTTTGCTTCTTGATCTTAGCGCTGCTTTCGATACCGTCGATCATAAAATTTTATTAGAGCGTATCAAAACACGTATTGGTATGTCAGACTTAGCCTTGTCGTGGTTTAACTCTTATCTTACTGACAGGATGCAATGCGTCTCCCATAATAATGTGACCTCGGACTATGTTAAGGTAACGTGCGGAGTTCCTCAGGGTTCGGTTCTTGGCCCTGCACTTTTTAGTATTTACATGCTGCCGCTAGGCGACATCATACGCAAATACTGTGTTAGCTTTCATTGTTATGCTGATGACACCCAACTCTACATGCCCCTAAAGCTGACCAACACGCCGGATTGTAGTCAGCTGGAGGCGTGTCTTAATGAAATTAAACAATGGATGTCCGCTAACTTCTTGCAACTCAACACTAAGAAAACGGAAATGCTGATTATCGGTCCTGCTAAACACCGACATTTATTTAATAATGCCACCTTAACATTTGACAACCAAACAATTACACAAAGCGACTCGGCAAAGAATCTGGGTATTATCTTCGACCCAACTCTCTTGTTTGAGTCACACATTCAGAGTGTTACTAAAACGAACTTCTTTCATCTCCGTAATATCGCTAAAATTCGTTCCATTTTGTCCACTAGCGACGCTGAGATCATTATTCATGCGTTCGTTACGTCTCGTCTCGATTACTGTAACGTATTATTTTCGGGTCTCCCTATGTCTAGCATTAAAAGATTACAATTGGTACAAAATGCGGCTGCTAGACTTTTGACAAGAACAAGAAAGTTTGATCATATTAGGCCTATACTGGCTCACCTGCACTGGCTTCCTGTGCACTTAAGATGCGACTTTAAGGTTTTACTACTTATGTATAAAATACTACACGGTCTAGCTCCAGCCTATCTTGCTGATTGTATTGTACCATATGTCCCGGCAAGAAATCTGCGTTCAAAGAACTCCGGCTTATTAGTGATTCCCAGAGCCCAAAAAAAGTCTGTGGGCTATAGAGCGTTTTCTATTCGGGCTCCAGTACTATGGAATGCCCTCCCGGTAACAGTTAGAGATGCTACCTCAGTATAAACATTTAAGTCCCATCTTAAACTCATTTGTATACTCTAGCCTTTGAATAGCCCCCTTTTTTTTTAGACCAGTTGATCTGCCGTTTCTTTTCTTTTCTCCTCTGCTCCCCCCTATCCCTTGTAGAGGGGGAGACACTAAGGTCCGGTGGATGGGGTGCTGGCTGTCCAGAGTCGGGACCCGGGGTGGACCACTCGCCTGTGTATCGGTTGGGAACATCTCTGCGCTGCTGACCCGTCTCCGCTCGGGATGGTTTCCTGCTGACCCCACTGTGGACTGGACTCTTACTGTTATGCTGGATCCACTATGGACTGGACTCTCACAATATTATGTTGGACCCACTCGACATCCATTGCATTCGGTCTCCCTAGAGGGGGGGGGGGGTTAGCCACATATGCGGTCCTCTCCAAGGTTGCTCATAGTCATTCACATCGACATCCCACTGGGGTGAGTTTTTCCTTGCCCTTATGTGGGCTTTGTACCGAGGATGTCGTTGTGGCTTGTGCAGCCCTTTGAGACACTTGTGATTTAGGGCTATATAAATAAACATTGATTGATTGATTGATTGATTTGAGATACGCATGTTTTGAGATGAGAGCTTAGCCATGGAATGCAATGTGCTCGTAAGTTGAGGTGCCACTGTGTATCTCACAATTACAAATTAAATTGAATAAAAATTGTTGTTTGGGCCAAATAAAATTGACTGCCGTTTGAGGCTTGTACACGAAAGCGGTGCCAGAGAATCAACAAACAATTTGCAGTCATGATGTCTTTACAATAGTTATCATTGATTGTATATTCTAACAATAGGATCTAAAATTTGCCAAATAGCTATCTTTAGCTTACAACAAACACAACTAATGCGCGCGCAGATTTGTGTACATATGTGTGGGTGCTGTGGGACATACACGCTTGGAGGAGGAAAAGTACGGGATATAACGCTTGCAGCATGTTCAAAAGTCGAACAATATCTTTAATATCTATTTAAACGATCAATAACCACACTTGCACAAATATACGACGATCCTAAATATAAAACAAGCTCTTGTTTTCAAGACACGGAAAAAAGATTAAGACAAAAACTCAAAAAGTTTTTTCTTTTTATATTATTTTGTATATGTTGAATCTTATTTCATTAGTCATATTTTAATAATCCTCTTTCTTATACAACTCTGGTCACTTTTTCTAAGTGGGTCTTCTAAGTATCTCCATCACTACGTTTCTCTGCACTAAATTCCAGAGGTGGGACCAAGTCATTGTTTTGCAAGTCACAAGTAAGTCTCAAGTCTTTGCCCTCAAGTCCGAGTCAAGTCCCGAGTCAAGACAGGCAAGCCCCGAGTCAAGTCCAAAGTCAAGACTGGAAAGTCTCAAGTCAAGTCCTAAGTCCTGCATTTTGAGTTTCGAGTCCTTTCAAGTCCTTTTAACCACAGACTAATATATTAACACAGATTGTGTATGCTTTTCAAACGCTGTATTTATTTATTAAAACAAGTGCATTTTAAATTGCAGGAAAGAAAATTGTGCTGACATTGCACTTTATAATAGCACTATTAACCAGTCATTTTAAACATTAACTCATTCCTTTACAGAACAAACACATTGAAAAATAAAGTGCAAATGTACTTATTTGTACAAAAGTGTTAACATTGAAAAAACATGACATATACGTGAACATAACAAAAAAGTTGTACTTTTTATATGTCAGGGCCCTATGCTGCATTGCATTTGCAAAAGACCAAATTAGCCAAGAGTCTGTCAGTCATTTGTGCACGATGGGGGCGTAGTATGATGCCACCATGGCTGAAAACTCGCTCCACTGGAGCACTGGAGGCAGGCACTGCCAAGACTCTCATGGCCACTCGGAACAGTGAAGGAAGAGTCTTCATGTTCAATGCCCAGAACAAAAGGGGGGAGAGAGTTGTTTTGGGTTGGTGCACTACTTGTAAGTGTATCTTGTGTTTTTTATGTTGATTTAATTAAAAAAAGAAAAAAAAGAAAAAAATTCTTGTGCGGCCCGATACCAATCGATCTACGGACCACACAGCAAATAAAAGTCACGTTACTTAGCCAATAAACGTTATCTTTCATTCAAAACTTACCGTTCTTTGTGCAACTTCAAATGCCGGACGAAGTTGGAAGTTGTTTCCTCTCCATCAGTAATTTTCGAACCGCATGTGTTGCATACTGCAAACCGTTTAGTGTTGACCACCTCGTAATTTTTATACCCAAACAAAATTATTTTAGGTATCATTTTTTGTTCACTGGCGTGTGGTTTGGACATGTCTTCTTCCTTGGTTGTCCTGCAATTTGATTGGATGAATGCTGTGTGATGAAAACAAAGTAGATCTAATTTGATTGGCTGTTGTACTGAGACCACACCAGCTGACACACGCAACGCTGATAGACAAGTACACAATGAAAAATACGGAGCGCTCCCGAATAACTTTTTCATCTTTGGGTTTTGGGGAAAGTAGCAAGTCATGTCAAGTCATGTCAATTCAAAAGGCTCAAGTCCAAGTGAAGTCACAAGTCATTGATGTTAAAGTCTAAGTCGAGTTGCAAGTCTTTTTACATTTTGTCAAGTCGAGTCTAAAGTCATCAAATTCATGACTCGAGTCTGACTCGAGTCCAAGTCATGTGACTCGAGTCCACACCTCTGCTAAATTCCATCAATCAATCAATCAATCAATGTTTATTTATATGGCTGTACATCACAATTAGTCTGATTTCTCTAATAATTTGTTTTTTTGTATTTTTACACCTTCGTGTGAAGTCCAAGTGTCATGCAGTCTCTCTAATGCGACTATTGGTCATACGCCATGCACCTCCCGTACAATGGAGGGTGCTTTTTTCCTTTTAGCGCGGTTAATTGAATTCCTCAGATCTGTGGATCCTTAGTTTTTTCGAAGGACGTTTCGTACGGAGATCATGGACTTTTGAATGTCTCTGAGTTCTTTCAAAAAGCAGCAAAGGCTCTGTGGATTGACGGAAGGAGTTTCAGATCCAAAGCAAAAAAAAGACTAATGGAAGAGTTTATCAAAATAATTTTCCGGACCGAGATCGTGCACTTTTGAATTTCTTGAAGTTCTTTCAAAAGGCAGCAAAGGCTCAGTGGATTGATGGAAGGAGTTTTCAATCCGAAGGAAAAGACCCTTCTGCCCCCGACTGATACTCTTCCAGATGAAGTTGTGTGGAATAATAATAGACCTGCTTCATTCTCTTTTATCTCATTCGTATTTTGTTCGGGAGTCCGAATCAAGCTACCTTCTTAAATAAATCGGTTTCTTTTTTAGTACCATTTATGCACTTTAAAATGTGGTGTTCTTTTAATTTGTGAAGCAAATAAACAATCGCCTCTTCATTACATTTGTTGCAATGTTTTTATTGAATGGTATCTGCTTCTGGGTTGTATCGCTCGTGTTTAGACTGTGCATATGCGCGATACGAAGGGTCCAGGTGTGTTTGTCCGACTTTTCAAAAACCGAACACGATTTGATTATGGTGTTTCCATGGGCTCTAGGAAGCTTATTTAGAGCCAAACAATTGGAGAAATCTGACTAATTTAGCACATGGTGCTAAATTAACAGTAACACAGTGCATGTTACTGTGGTATGTGATTGACAGGAAGAAAAGCTCTGACTGTATTACGCAGATTTTTTATTTATTTCTAGGCCATACTTGCCAACCCTCCCGGATTTTCCGGGAGACTCCCGAAATTCAGCGCCTCTCCCGAAAACCTCCCGGGACAAATTTTCTCCCGAAAATATCCCAAAATTCAGGCGGAGCTGGAGGCCACGCCCCCTCCAGCTCCATGCGGACCTGAGTCCGCTTTCCCACAATATAAAGAACGTCTACAGTAAAGCAGTCCGTCTGCCCTAAACAGCAATGTTGTGACAGTCTTAAACAGGACAATACTGCCATCTAGTGCATTTGATGAAAGCACTTTTGTGCGTGCCACACAGCAATGCATAATCAGAGAGGGCGTTCAGCATGGTTAGAAAGATAGTGACAGAGAATAGAACAAGGATGGACAATTCAATCCTTAACTCAACAATGAGTAGATGAGTGTTATGTGTGTGTATACGTGTAAATAAATGAACACTGAACTTCAAGTATTTCTTTTATTTATATATATATATATATATATATATATATATATATATATATATATATATATATATATATATATATATATATATATATATATATGTATGTGTGGGGAAAAAAATCACAAGACTATTTCATCTCTACAGGCCTGTTTCATGAGGGGGTTCCCTCAATCATCAGGAGATTTTAATGGGAGCATTCACATACCATGGTTTATATAGGGCACAGAGTGGGTGGGTACAGGCTGGCGTAGGGGCGTGGTGATTGGCTCATGTGTTACCTAGGAGGTGTTTCCGTCTGTGGCGGCATGCTGTTACAATTTCGCTGCGCTTGTTGAGGGATGACAGGTCTGGACGGTAAATAATAAACAGTTTCTCTTTCAAGCATAGGTTGCATCTTTTATTACCACTATTGTAAGGTGTGCTGGATGCAAGAATTTGCCATGTTATTGAATATTCAACATTATTGTCTTTGAGGTCCCAAATGTGTTTGCTGAGTTCTGTGGTATTCCGCAGGTTTTGGTTCCTGAAAGAAGCCTTGTGATTGTTCCATCTGGTTTTGAACTCTCCCTCGGTTAATCCTACATATGTGTCGGATGTGTTAATGTCCTTGCGTATTACCTTAGATTGGTAGACAACTGATGTTTGTAAGCACCCCCCGTTGAGAGGGCAATCAGGTTTCTTTCGGCAACACGCAAGGACATTAACACATCCGACACATATGTAGGATTAACCGAGGGAGAGTTCAAAACCAGATGGAACAATCACAAGGCTTCTTTCAGGAACCAAAACCTGCGGAATACCACAGAACTCAGCAAACACATTTGGGACCTCAAAGACAATAATGTTGAATATTCAATAACATGGCAAATTCTTGCATCCAGCACACCTTACAATAGTGGTAATAAAAGATGCAACCTATGCTTGAAAGAGAAACTGTTTATTATTTACCGTCCAGACCTGTCATCCCTCAACAAGCGCAGCGAAATTGTAACAGCATGCCGCCACAGACGGAAACACCTCCTAGGTAGCACATGAGCCAATCACCACGCCCCTACGCCAGCCTGTACCCACCCACTCTGTGCCCTATATAAACCATGGTATGTGAATGCTCCCATTAAAATCTCCTGATGATTGAGGGAACCCCCTCATGAAACAGGCCTGTAGAGATGAAATAGTCTTGTGATTTTTTTTTCCCACACATACATATATTGCGCTCTACTACGGTATCGAGCACTATTTTTTGGATAACCTTATTAAGACATATATATATATATATATATATATATATATATATATATATATATATATATATATATATATATATATATATATATATATACTCATCCATCCATCCATCCATTTTCTACCGCTTATTCCCTTCGGGGTCGCAGGGATATATATATATATATATATATATATATATATATATATATATATATATATATATATATATATATATATATATATATGAAATACTTGACTTGGTAAATTCTAGCTGTAAATATACTCCTCCCCTCTTAACCACGCCCCCAACCACGCCCCCGCCCCAACCACCCCCCACCTCCCGAAATTGGAGGTCTCAAGGTTGGCAAGTATGTTCTAGGCCTCGAGAATTTGTTGCAAGATTGTTTTCATGCATTTTGCAAAACTGTTGCCCATTTTTGCACGTGTGTTTTCACCTGTTCTGGTCTTGACGAGCATATCAGCCAGGTAGATGATGTCGGAGGTGTAGTCCAATAGAACCCAGTAAAGGATGTAGTTATGCTGCAGCTCCTCAAAGCATGCCCTGTTTGATCACCACCAGAAACAGATATTAATCCTGCAGAATGTTCTTTTTATTTGTTTACTTATTTGTGTTACTCCTTATTCCAACTATACTTCACGCTCATTTTAATTTTTTTCATCCAATTAAAATTCACACTTTAGTCGTGTCCCCGGGTTTTCACTCAGCCCTATTACCCTAACACACCAAATGTGGAATAGTCCACAAGTCAAAATATCCACAGGACATGAGAAGTCCAAAAGTAATTGATTGTTCAGTGTCTTCAATATTTCAACTATGACCAATGGGGGTTACAATCACAAGAGCTTTAATGCCATGTGATCATTCATTAAGTCACAGCTATCAAATTGCAAGCCTGGGAGTAAGATCTGGTCCCCTCAGTCATTTCATGTGGTGGCAGGTTACTAGGGCTGTGACTTTTTGGGCACCACAGGATTCAATTTGATTCTTGGCAACGATTTGATTCAGAATCAATTCTCGACACGAAACGATTTTTGATTAAAAATCCATCCATCCATCCATCTTCTTCCGCTTATCCGAGGTCGGGTCGCGGGGGCAGCAGCCTAAGCAGGGAAGCCCAGACTTTCCTCTCCCCAGCCACTTCGTCCAGCTCTTCCCGGGGGATCCCGAGGCGTTCCCAGGCCAGCCGGGAGACATAGTCTTCCCAACGTGTCCTGGGTCTTCCCCGTGGCCTCCTACCGGTTGGACATGCCCTAAACACTTCCCTAGGGAGGCGTTCGGGTGGCATCCTGACCAGATGCCCGAACCACCTCATCTGGCTCCTCTCGATGTGGAGGAGCAGTGGCTCTACTTTGAGCTCCCCCTGGATGGCAGAGCTTCTCACCCTATCTCTAAGGGAGAGCCCCGCCGCTTGTACCCGTGATCTTGTCCTTTCGGTCATAACCCAAAGCTCATGACCATAGGTGAGGATGGGAACGTAGATCGACCGGTAAATTGAGAGCTTTGCCTTCCGGCTCAGCTCCTTCTTCACCACAACGGATCGATACAGCGTCCGCATTACTAAAGATGCCGCACCGATCCGCCTGTCGATCTCACGATCCACTCTTCCCTCACTCGTGAACAAGACTCCTAGGTACTTGAACTCCTCCACTTGGGGCAGGGTCTCCTCCCCAACCCGGAGATGGCACTCCACCCTTTTCCGGGCGAGAACCATGGACTCGGACTTGGAGGTGCTGATTCTCATCCCAGTCGCTTCACACTCGGCTGCGAACCGATCCAGCGAGAGCTGAAGATCCTGGCCAGATGAAGCCATTAGGACCACATCATCTGCAAAAAGCAGAGACCTAATCCTGCAGCCACCAAACCGGATCCCCTCGACGCCTTGACTGCGCCTAGAAATTCTGTCCATAAAAGTTATGAACAGAATCGGTGACAAAGGGCAGCCTTGGCGGAGTCCAACCCTCACCGGAAACGTGTCCGACCTACTGCCGGCAATGCGGACCAAGCTCTGACACTGATCGTACAGAGAGCGGACAGCCACAATCAGACAGTCCGATACCCCATACTCTCTGAGCACTCCCCACAGGACCTCCCGAGGGACACGGTCGAATGCCTTCTCCAAGTCCACAAAGCACATGTAGACTGGTTGGGCAAACTCCCATGCACCCTCAAGGACCCTGCCGAGAGTATAGAGCTGGTCCACAGTTCCACGACCAGTTCCTCTTGAATCCGAGGTTTGACTATCCGGCGTAGCCTCCTCTCCAGTACACCTGAATAAACCTTACCGGGAAGGCTGAGGAGTGTGATCCCACGATAGTTGGAACACACCCTCCGGTGTACGATATTTTATATTTTTTATTATTTTTAAAAAAGTAAACCAGGGACAATCTGCAGGCTGGACTTTGGGGACCCTTGAATTAAGCATTTATTTGGCATACCACGAGATGGAGCCCGAGTGATAGGCGTACCACAGTTTGAAAAACACTGTTTCAAATCGTTCCCCCTTTGAGTGGGGTGGCACCTGGGGGGGGGGGCTAACAGATTCTAGACATGCCACGGACACGGGGCGACGCCAACATTGGACACCAATTATTGTGATGGTGACTGAAATGGAAGGTTTTTCTCATGCCGTAAATGCAGAGTAGGCATACAGTGTATGTTACCTGGCGATGATCATGGTCCAGTTGTACATGACGGGCAGTGTGATGACCAACAGCCAGTTGTAGTAAAGATTTCCAGCTGGGTTAATGACAAATATTTCTTTGGGCCTGTCCAGAATAAAAGGGGACAATAATTCAAATCGTAATTTTTGCGGTTAATATGTCATCGACTGTCCATTCGGGAGTTACTTACGTTTCCACCTCATTTTCATTTGCTCCTTTTTCTTTCTTCCTGTCAAAGGAATAATAATAATAATAAGAGCTTGTTTCTTTTCTCACGCCCTTAAAGCAACATGGAATTGAACATGCATCAGCGATTTCTCACTGTACTTACTGTTCATTGTTATTACTGTTGTTCACGTTCAGCAGGCGATGAGAGAGGGTCTGAGACGCCGTCCTGCGCGGCAAAGTGGACCATTAAAATAAAAACCACCGCGTTTATAGCGTGCAAAATCGACTGAAAGGTCTGCTCACATGTCGACTGCGCTGTGTTTTGCACCCGCAGTGGCAGGATGTGGAGGACGCAGTACAAAACAACTTTCTCCCAAGAGAGTCAGAGCTTTTCTTCCTGTCACTCGCACACTCCAGGGACCTGTAGAGACGGAGCCTCGCTTGAAGGTTGTGAGCAAACAAGAGAGGAGGTGCTATGATGCTAATTTGACCGTTAAGCAGCAAATAAATGTATGCTTTTTTTATTTCAATCTAGCAGTTAACTGAAGGGGTGGGGGGGATGTAAAAAAATAAATCACACTTTTCTAGCTGATAAATTTAATGATGATATTTAGCTCAATGGTGGCAAGGCCCCGGGGGTGGATGAGATCCGCCCGGAGTTCCTTAAGGCTCTGGATGCTGTAGGGCTGTCTTGTTTGACAAGACTCTGCAGCATCGCGTGGACATCGGGGGCGGTACCTCTGGATTGGCAGACCGGGGTGGTGGTTCCTCTCTTTAAAAAGGGGAACCGGAGGGTGTGTTCTAACTATCGTGGGATCACACTCCTCAGCCTTCCCGGTAAGGTCTATTCAGGTGTACTGGAGAGGAGGCTACGCCGGATAGTCGAACCTCGGATTCAGGAGGAACAGTGTGGTTTTCGTCCTGGTCGTGGAACTGTGGACCAGCTCTATACTCTCGGCAGGGTCCTTGAGGGTGCATGGGAGTTTGCCCAACCAGTCTACATGTGCTTTGTGGACTTGGAGAAGGCATTCGACCGTGTCCCTCGGGAAGTCCTGTGGGGAGTGCTCAGAGAGTATGGGGTTTCGGACTGTCTGATTGTGGCGGTCCGCTCCCTGTATGATCAGTGTCAGAGCTTGGTTCGCATTGCCGGCAGTAAGTCGGACACGTTTCCGGTGAGGGTTGGACTCCGCCAAGGCTGCCCTTTGTCACCGATTCTGTTCATAACTTTTATGGACAGAATTTCTAGGCGCAGTCAAGCCGTTGAGGGGATCCAGTTTGGTGGCTGCAGGATTAGGTCTCTGCTTTTTGCAGATGATTTGGTCCTGATGGCTTCATCTGGCCAGGATCTTCAGCTCTCACTGGATCGGTTCGCAGCTGAGTGTGAAGCGACTGGGATGAGAATCAGCACCTCCAAGTCCGAGTCCATGGTTCTCGCCCGGAAAAGGGTGGAGTGCCATCTCCGGGTTGGGGAGGAGATCTTGCCCCAAGTGGAGGAGTTCAAGTACCTCGGAGTCTTGTTCACGAGTGGGGGAAGAGTGGATCGTGAGATCGACAGGCGGATCGGTGCGGCGTCTTCAGTAATGCGGACGCTGTATCGATCCCTTGTGGTGAAGAAGGAGCTGAGCCGGAAGGCAAAGCTCTCAATTTACCGGTCGATCTACGTTCCCATCCTCACCTATGGTCATGAGCTTTGGGTTATGACCGAAAGGACAAGATCACGGGTACAAGCGGCCGAAATGAGTTTCCTCCGCCGGGTGGCGGGGCTCTCCCTTAGAGATAGGGTGAGAAGCTCTGTCATCCGGGGGGAGCTCAAAGTAAAGCCGCTGCTCCTCCACATCGAGAGGAGCCAGATGAGGTGGTTCGGGCATCTGGTCAGGATGCCACCCGAGCGCCTCCCTAAGGAGGTGTTTAGGGCATGTCCGACCGGTAGGAGGCCACGAGGAAGACCCAGGACACGTTGGGAAGACTATGTCTCCCGGCTGGCCTGGGAACGCCTCGGGATCCCCCGGGAGGAGCTGGACGAAGTGGCTGGGGAGAGGGAAGTCTGGGCTTCCCTGCTTAGGCTGCTGCCCCCGCGACCCGACCTCGGATAAGCGGAAGAAGATGGATGGATGGATGGATGGATTTAGCTCAATTTTCTGACATATACCTCATTTTTTTCATTATTAGCTCATTTTCTTCACATTTTAACATTTAGATTGAACATTTAAAATGTATATTTAGATGTGATACTGTATTTTGATTTTGATTAAATATTAGAATTTAATTCAACATTTTTAATATTTATATATTTATATTCAACATATATTCAACATTTAATATTTAGATTTGGATTTAACCTATACATTTGTATTTATATTCAGCATTTATATTTAACTTTCCATATAAATTTAAGATTTATATTTAATATTTATATTTGACTTATATGTTTGTATTTAATATCGATGTTTAATATTTATCTTTATATTTAATATTTAGATTCAGACTTAATTTGCGATTTTCACCATTGCGTTTCTACCTTAGATGTTAAAAAAGTTAGCTACATATTCTAAATATATCAGCTAAAAAAGTGTGATTCTTTTTTTTTTCTTACATTCTGTACCCCACCGTAAACTCACTGATATTTAAATTCAAAAGAATAATTTGAACGCACACATCAGGACTGGCAAAAATTGCGATCTAATAAAAAAACCTAACCCCAAATTTAAAAATTGCGCTCTAGAGCAATTTTTGAATAAAACGCACAAAAAACTGCTCCTCGGATGAAAAAAATGACAAAACTGCCTGTAACTCCCACTGAGAAGGTCGGAGAGACATGAAACAAAAACCTCTATGTAGGTCTCACTTAGACAACCCCCTGCAAAAATCAACAGGAAGTTTGCTATTCCCCCTTCAAAACAATTTTTTTTGTAAAAACCGGTCACCTTCCTTCAAAAACTATCTCCTCTGAGCGCGTTTGTCGTTTCGGCTTCAAATTAACACAGGAGAGAGATTAAACTCTTGTGTATAAAATAACAGAACAGCTTTTTAATACCTGCTCTGGTTTTGATTTTATGACCCTTCAAACACCCGCTGCGCTGATGCTGCTGCGCTGCTGTTTTTTTTAAGATGGCTGCTTAAAAGCAGGAAGCACCAACGTGCCCACACAATGCAGACAAGGTAGGTACACTAGACAAAAGTCTTGGGACACTTCAGACTAAAAGTAGACAAAAGTATTGGGACACTTAGGACTAGCACCTGCCAAATACGCGGGCCCGACCAATGCTGCTTGCAGCTTTAATTTTACTGTTATATTTGTATTCTCATTGTTGCTTTTTATTTTTATTCTATTGTAATATTTTTCTATTTTGTTTCCATTTATACCCCCATTATTTACTTTTTACTTTTTAAATTTGATCTCAATTCTGTACACTGCTGCTGGAATTTTAATATTCCTGAGGGAACTCTCCTGAAGGAATCAATAAAGTACTATCTATTTATTAGAGATGCGCGGTTTGCGGACACAACCGCGGAGTCCGCGGATAAACCGCGGGTCGGGCGGGTAAAAATAGATTTTAAATAGATGGTTGGCGGTTTGAACCAATTCGGAAATATATATACATAGTTAAATGTTGTTACCCACATACGAAAAACGAGCAGCACTCTTTGAAACAGTCAATTATTCATCAGGCACTGCAGCACAACACAACAGAAGAAGAAGAAAAAAAGAAAAAGATGGCACCGCGTCCCAGCAACAAGTGGCGCAAGTGAGCGCTCCTTCAGCGCAGCAGGGCGCATTTTAGAGGCCAGGCGCTCTCGCATGAATCCTGGCACTGTAGATGCCATTTTATTCCTGCATCGTGCTAACAAAAAAATAAGTAAGTAGACATACGGTTGGATATGTTAAACAAATTAGTCTACGTTACCTATAGGCTATACCAAATAAGCCCATGTCTAACCTATATTGAGTTCGGTCAGCTAAATAATTTTGATGGTTACGTGTTGTTTGGGCGCACTACAATGCAAAGGAATTAAGGCAGTTGCGTTGTTTATTGTGTTTTTTTTCTATTCGAGATATACTACTATGTGTGAATAATTATTTGGCCTCGCTTTCAAGTGAAGCGCATCTCCGATTGGCGACAATGTAAGGCTATTTAGCCTGCTTTGTTTGTCGCGACCGTCTATTTTCATTATAATTCAAGTTTGATGATAAAGTGCAGTCTGATGGGTTTGATTTCCCCCCTTCAGCTATTTGCCTTGGCCAATAAGTTGCAGGTAGTTTATTATTATTATTTATTTAATTTATTTTTGTTTAAATAGAGATGACATACATATGTTATTGTATAATTTAAGTTTGTGCGCGTGATTGACAGCCTAAGGCTTATGAGGCACATTTTTTATTTATTTTTTTATTTCAACTTAAAAACGTATGAGCCTATGCCTATGCCTACAACATAGGCTTTGTGTTTATCTTTATTTTCCTGCCTGTCGTTGACAATGGAGATTGTCTGATATTTTGTCATGGCTGCAGATCAATCAATAAAGGTTCATCTTTGTCACGAAATTGTTCAATGCTTCACTGTGCACCCCGCCCCCGTCCCTATTTGAGCATTATAACGTTAACAAGTTAACATTCATTCAACATAGCATTCATTTACCTAACGAAAATAAAGGCCTAGTCTTTCTAAAACATTTGTTTAACTTCTTAAAAGCCTCGTTCTGCTTGCTGCAACTGCGCACACAAAGTGTGAGGAACGCACTCCTGATCTGAGGGCATTGGCAACAATAGTCAACACTTTCTTAATGGAAATGACAATAATATTATAATAATGATAAATAATATTATCACGCATTAATATCTCTTAGCCACTAATGCGTGGCCAAGAGATATTAATGTGTGGCACGCATTGAATGTCTCTGCTGCATTGGATCAGTCTCCTTTCTTTAACAGGCAAAAGCTTTCTAACCTCACTAATGCCTTGCATCGTCTATATTAGATATATAACAACGGGCGGATGGCGGGCGGGTGTGGTTTTGATAAAATGTTGGTTCGGGTGGATGGCGGATGGTTGACGACTTTTGTGATGCGGTTGCGGATGAAATAATTGCCTATCCGCGCATCTCTACTATCTATCTACTATCGTCTAATAAAACCATTTGCAATGTTTTTTAATTAATGTTTTAAAAGTGATAAAACATTGAATATTAAGAGTATGTGAATCATTCCTACCTTGTTTACTTCTCTGACGACCTCCTTCAAGTTTTGTAACCCATCAGAAATAGCGAGCATCCATTTTCTGTCGATGTCCCTCAAGCAAATAAAATGCGTCACACGTCAAATGTGGGGAGTTTTTTTTGCATATTACCCATCAGGCCTAGTAAATGGGTGCATTTTTCATTTATGTTTTATTACACATTTTTTTATAATGTCCACATATTTCAAAGGGCACTTTTTGTGCTTCTGTATCGCATATTTTAATGTTAAGATTTTTTGTTAAAACAAAGCCAATAACGCAATTTTTTGTGGTCCCCTTTATTTAGAAAAGTACCCGAAAAGTATCGAAATACATTTTGGGACCAAAATATTGGTATTGGGACAACCCTAGTTGCCACAGTATGATACGTCTTTGTTTTAGCATAGTTGAGAGATTTGGCCCGAAATGTGTGAAAACTCCAACAAAATCAAAGATCCTTACAACACAGGAACCAAAACCACACGCATTTGTGTCCACTTTCCAATGGACTTGCAGACGTTCCCCTTCAATATTGTGTTTAATCCGTTTAGAAAGTAAAAACAGCTCAGAAAAAACCCCCCGATGTATCCCTCAAAGTAGTCCAAGTAGTCAAGTTGCTTTTGAAAGGATTCCGTGAGTAAAAACTTACCTTCCCTTCCAGCTATCAAGGCCCTCTCCATCTTTTGCACAAAGCTTCAGAAAGATCACAGGTCCTTAGAAGTTAGCATATATGCCACCGTATTAACATGTCATCGATACTGAGAAGATGACAACCGAATGGGATTAGATGGATTAGTGGTTGCTGAGGGGATAGGGGGTGCGAGACAGTCCTCTTTAGGGGTCCACGGTCTTCATCTGTAGGACAGGTTGCGTTTTTGTTCAGGGATTCAACATTCGAAAAATACATTCTGTGACCATGTTGCTCTTTATGCTAAACATATTTTTCAGCTCGTTTATGGAACAGGAGAGGATTAAATCTGCTAGCACGCTGAGTCAGCATTCTCGGCCATATGCAGCTCTGATCCTATTATATGCTGCTGGCGAGAAGAGGCGGAGTTTCACTTAATGTCCTCTCCATTAAATACTTGCATGGTGCATTTTAGCGACTCCAATCGCTCACGTTTATGAATAAGACACAAAATGTGAATTATTCATAGTTATGGCAATTGAAGATGGGACTTTGCTTTGTGGACTTGGAGAAGGCATTCGACCGTGTCCCTTGGGAAGTCCTGTGGGGAGTGCTCAGAGAGTATGGGGTATCGGACTGTCTGATTTGGGCGGTCCGCTCCCTGTATGATCAGTGTCAGAGCTTGGTCCGCATTGCCGGCAGTAAGTCGGACACGTTTCCAGTGAGGGTTGGACTCCGCCAAGGCTGCCTTTTGTCACCGATTCTGTTCATAACTTTTATGAACAGAATTTCTAGGCGCAGTCAAGGCGTTGAGGGGATCCGGTTTGGTGGCTGCAGGATTAGGTCTCTGCTTTTTGCAGATGATGTGGTCCTGATGGCTTCATCTGGCCAGGATCTTCAGCTCTCGCTGGATCGGTTCGCAGCCGAGTGTGAAGCGACTGGGATGAGAATCAGCACCTCCAAGTCCGAGTCCATGGTTCTCGCCCGGAAAAGGATGGAATGCCATCTTCGGGTTGGGGAGGAGACCCTGCCCCAAGTGGAGGAGTTCAAGTACCTCGGAGTCTTGTTCACGAGTGAAGGAAGAGTGGATCGTGAGATCGACAGGCGGATCGGTGCGGCGTCTTCAGGAATGAGGACGCTGTATCGATCCGTTGTGGTGAAGAAGGAGCTGAGCCGGAAGGCAAAGCTCTCAATTTACCGGTCGATCTACGTTCCCATCCTCACCTATGGTCATGAGCTTTGGGTTATGACCAAAAGGACAAGATCACGGGTACAAGCGGCCGAAATGAGTTTCTTCCGCCGGGTGGCGGGGCTCTCCCTTAGAGATCGGGTGAGAAGCTCTGTCATCCGGGGGGAGCTCAAAGTAAAGCCGCTGCTCCTCCACATCGAGAGGAGCCAGATGAGGTGGTTCGGGCATCTGGTCAGGATGCCACCCGACCGCCTCCCTCGGGAGGTGTTTAGGGCACGTCCGACCGGTAGGAGGCCACGAGGAAGACCCAGGACACGTTGGGAAGACTATGTCTCCCGGCTGGCCTGGGAACGCCTCGGGATCCCCCGGGAGGAGCTGGACGAAGTGGCTGGGGAGAGGGAAGTCTGGGCTTCCCTGCTTAGGCTGCTGCCCCCGCGACCCGACCTCGGATAAGCGGAAGAAGATGGATGGATGGATGGACTTTGTCCCACTTTGGAGCCTTGGAGTTTTTAATAGCAGTTGAGTCGGTCAGTATTTGATGTGGCATTTAAAAAAAATAAAGAAGCAATTTATCACAAGAAAACGGAACTTTACAAAAGGCTTGAAATAACGAATAAGACGTTCTTGTTAGGGTTGTGACCCCAAGATGCGGAGACGGCATGCAGGTCAAATACAAAACTAGAGTGCAGCAGGGAGTGCACGCAAAACCCCAAAAAGTAGTGCAACAAAGACGTGCATAGGAAGCAGGGAAAGCTAAGCGTGAACAAGGAACTGCAGACCAACATAAACCAATGCTCCAGCCCCGACAGAACGACCAGGCTGGCATATAAAGCCCTCCTAATAATGATCAATGACAGCTGAGTGTCCTACACACCAATCAGCGCTCCTAGCAACAAGTGTAACCAAAGGAGGAAAGTGAAAACAAAAACTCTAAATACAAGGACAAACATGAACAAGTCCAAGCATTCAGGAGCAATCCTGACAGTTTGAAAAAGTTGAGCAATGATTTTGGCCGCACGGTGGCTGAGTGGTGAGCGTGCTGGTCTAACGGTCAAAAGACTGAGGGTTAAAATCTCCATTTTGGCATCTCTGTGTGGAGTTTGCATGTTCAGCCCGTTGGTGCTCTGGCTTGTTCTGCCATTCAAAAACTGTGCATGTTGGGTTCATTGGAAATTGTAAATCAGGGGTCTCAAACTCGTGGCCTGCCTCAAATTTTAAAAGATAAAAGTCTGTGGGCTATAGAGCTTTTTCTATTGAGGCTCCAGTACTCTGGAATGCCCTCCCGGTAACAGTTAGAGATACTACCTCAGTAGAAGCATTTAAGTCCCATCTTAAAACTCATTTGTATACTCTAGCTTTTAAATAGATCCCCCTTTTAGACCAGTTGATCTGCCGTTTCTTTTCTTTTCTGCTCTGCCCCCCTCTCCCTCGAGGTTTCTCACTGTCATCCCACTGGGTTGAGTTTTACCTTGCCCTGATGTGGGATCTGAGCCGAGGATGTCGTTGTGGCTTGTGCAGCCCTTTGAGGCACTTGTGATTTAGGGCTATATAAATATACATTGATTGATTGATTGATTGAATGATTTTGTGGCCCTCCCCTTACCATTATAGATTAGTGTACCCTGTGGTGACGTGCGGATCGATACTGAAATATCGATACCGCATACTTGCCAACCTTGAGACCTCCGATTTTGGGGGGTGGGGGGGCGTGGTCGGGGTGGGGCTAAGAGGGGAGGAGTATATTTACAGCTAGAATTCACCAAGTCAAGTATTTCATATATTTATATATATATATATATATATATATATATATATATATATATATATTTATATATATATATATATATATATATATATATATATATATATATATATATATATATATATATATATATATATATATATATATATAAGAAATACTTGACTTTCAGTGAATTCTAGCTATATATATATTTATTTTATTATATATATACATATATATATATATATTATATATATATATATATGTATAAATATATATATATATATATATATATATATATATATATATATATATATATATATATATATATATATATGTATATATAAATAAAAGAAATACTTGAATTTCAGTGTTCATTTATTTACACATATACACACACATAACACTCATCTACTCATTGTTGAGTTAAGGGTTGAATTGTCCATCCTTGTTCTATTCTCTGTCACTATTTTTCCAACCATGCTGAACACCCTTTCGCAGGTACCCAGAAAGGTTTCGAGTACCACCAAAAAAACTGAAGACAGTATAAAAATCTGTGTTAAAGGTGTACAAATACTGTTTGTATAATAAACATGTTATTTTTTACAAATGAGGGTTAAGAGTTCAGTACTAAAAAAAAAAGAAAATAATGTGGCTTAAGTACAGTTTTTTAATTGAGCTGCTGCATTTTTTTGGTTGGGTTGTTTATTTATTTTGAGTAACTTCTATACATTTATAAAAGGGGAGGAATGTAATAGTGATCTATGTTTGTCTGTTGCCATCTCCTGGTGAATGTTGGCTATAGCGTACTGGGGTTACTTTTTGGTTGGCCAACGATTTAAGTGGTGTTGCGCACCTGACGTCACTCAGGTCCGCATGGAGCTGGAGGGGGCGTGGCTTCCAGCTCCGCCTGAATTTCGGGAGATTTTCGGGAGAAAATTTGTCCCGGGAGGTTTTCGGGAGAGGCGCTGAATTTCGGGAGTCTCCCGGAAAATCCGGGAGGGTTGGCAAGTATGCGATACCGCCAATGCCAGATCTTTATGCTCCAATATCGATTTTCAAATCAAAATATCGATACTTTTGATACTTTAGTTCAGGGTTGTACAACATTTATTCACCAAGGGCCGCATACTGAAAAGTCAGTGGCCAAATTGATATTTTGATTTTCTTTTTTAAATGCTGAAAACCGATATCATATATATATTTAAGGACATAACTTTGTGTCAGTTGTGTATTTCATGTGACTAAGTACATTATTAATTATTAGTCAGAACATTTCAACTTTTTCACATTGCAAACCGATATTTTTGCTCTTTTTTCTTAAATTTTTCCTGTAAATGACCAAAATTCAATGGTCAAATCAACGCTAGAACCCAACATTGATTAAACGTCGTCAAAAAGCATGTTTTTTTAACGTTGTATTTGTGTTGTAAAATATTGGTTGGAAAATGACCAAATCAACGTCAGAACCCAAAATGTATTAAACGTCGTCAAAAAGCATGTTGTTTCAACGTTGTTTGAGTTGCTCAATGTCAGGACCTCATTCAATTGGAGACGGCGTGGCGAAGTTGGGAGAGTGGCCGTGCCAGCAACCTGAGGGTTCCTGGTTCAATCCCCACCTTCTACCATCCTAGTCACGTCCGTTGTGTCCTTGAGCAAGACACTTCACCCTTGCTCCTGATGGGTCCTGGTTAGCGCCTTGCATGGCAGCTCCCGCCATCAGTGTGTGAACGTGTGTGTGAATGGGTGAATGTGGAAATAGTGTCAAAGCGCTTTGAGTTCCTTAAAAAGGTAGAAAAGCGCTATACAAGTATAACCCATTTACCATTTACCATTCAACAAGTTCTCAACGTTGTTTTAATGTCTTTTGCCTGCTGGGTAGTGTCAAACTCGTTATCTTTGAGGGCCACGTCGCAGTTATGGCTGCCGTCAAGCCGTGTTTAAGAGTGAATAATATATACATTTGTCTATGCATCTGATTATTGAATATATATTTTACAGTACCATTGTTTTTTACGGGTATTTATCTTTATTTTAACATTTTCGGAATACATGATAATATTATATTTACATTTTGATAATATCCATCCATCCATCTTCTTCCGCTTATCCGAGGTCGGGTCGCGGGGGCAGCAGCTTAAGCAGGGAAGCCCAGACTTCCCTCTCCCCAGCCACTTCGTCCAGCTCCTCCCGGGGGATCCCGAGGCGTTCCCAGGCCAGCCGGGAGAGATAGTCTTCCCAGCCTGTCCTCGGTCTTCCCCGTGGCCTCCTACCGGTCGCACGTGCCCGAAACACCTTCCTAGGGAGGCGATCGGGTGGCATCCTGACCAGATGCCCGAACCACCTCATCTGGCTCCTCTCGATGTGGAGGAGCAGCGGCTTTACTTTGAGCTCCCCCCGAATGACAGAGCTTCTCACTCTATCTCTAAGGGAGAGCCCCGCCACTCGGCGGAGGAAACTCATTTCGGCCGCTTGTACCCGTGATCTTGTCCTTTCGGTCATGACCCAAAGCTCATGACCATAGGTGAGGATGGGAACGTAGATCGACCGGTAAATCGAGAGCTTTGCCTTCCGGCTCAGCTCCTTCTTCACCACAACGGATCAATACAGCGTCCGCATTACTGAAGACGCCGCACCGATCCGCCTGTCGATCTCACGATCCACTCTTCCCCCACTCGTGAACAAGACTCCGAGGTACTTGAACTCCTCCACTTGGGGCAAGATCTCCTCCCCAACCCGGAGATGGCACTCCACCCTTTTCCGGGAGAGAACCATGGACTCGGACTTGGAGGTGCTGATTCCCATCCCAATCGCTTCACACTCGGCTGCGAACCGATCCAGAGAGAGCTGAAGATCTTGGCCGGAGGAAGCCATCAGGACCACATCATCTGCAAATAGCAGTGACCTAATCCTGCAGCCACCAAACCAGATCCCCTCAACGCCCTGACTGCGCCTAGAAATTCTGTCCATAAAGGTTTAGAAATTCTGTCCATAAAGGTTATGAACAGAATCGGTGACAAAGGGCAGCCTTGGCGGAGTCCAACTCTCACTGGAAACGTGTCCGACTTACTGCCGGCAATGCGGACCAAGCTCTGACACTGATTATACAGGGAGCGAACTGCCACAATAAGACAGTCCGTTACCCCATACTCTCTGAGCACTCCCCACAGGACTTCCCGGGGTACACGGTCGAATGCCTTCTCCAAGTCCACAAAGCACATGTAGACTGGTTGGGCAAACTCCCATGCACCCTCAAGGACCCTGCCGAGAGTATAGAGCTGGTTCACAGTTCCACGACCAGGACGAAAACCACACTGTTCCTCCTGAATCCGAGGTTCGATTATCCGGCGTAGCCTCCTCTCCAGTACACCTGAATAGACCTTACCGGGAAGGCTGAGGAGTGTGATCCCACGATAGTTGGAACACACCCTCCGGTTCACTTTCTTAAAGAGAGGAACCACCACCCCGGTCTGCCAATCCAGAGGTACCGCCCCCGATGTCCACGCGATGTTGCAGAGTCTTGTCAACCAAGACAGCCCCCCACAACATCCAGAGCCTTAAGGAACTCCGGGCGGATCTCATCCACCCCCGGGGCCTTGCCACCGAGGAGCTTTTTAACTACCTCGGCAACCTCAGCCCCAGAAATAGGAGAGCCCACCACAGATTCCCCAGGCCCTGCTTCCTTATAGGAAGACGTGCTGGTAGGATTGAGGAGGTCTTCGAAGTATTCCCTCCACCGATCCACAACATCCGCAGTCGAGGTCAGCAGAGCACCATCCCCACCATACACGGTGTTGACACTGCACTGCTTCCCCTTCCTGAGGCGGCGGATGGTGGTCCAGAATTGCTTCGAAGCCGTCCGGAAGTCTTTTTCCATGGCCTCCCCGAACTCCTCCCATGTCCGAGTTTTTGCCTCCGCGACCGCTGAAGCCGCACACCGCTTGGCCTGTCGGTACCTGTCTCCTGCCTCAGGAGTCCCATGAGCCAAAAGAACCCGATAGGACTCCTTCTTCAGCAAGACGGCATCCCTCACCGCCGGCGTCCACCAACGGGTTCTAGGATTACCGCCACGACAGGCACCAACTACCTTGCGGCCACAGCTCCAATCGGCCGCCTCGACAATAGAGGTACGGAACATTGTCCACTCGGACTCAATGTCCAGCACCTCCCTCGTGACATGTTCAAAGTTCTTCCGGAGGTGGGAATTGAAACTCTCTCTGACAGGAGACTCTGCCAGGCGTTCCCAGCAAACCCTCACAATGCGTTTGGGCCTGCCAGGATTGTCCGGCATCCTCCCCCACCATCGCAGCCAACTCACCACCAGGTGGTGATCGGTAGAAAGCTCCGCCCCTCTCTTCACCCGAGTGTCCAAAACATGAGGCCGCAAATCCGATGACACAACTACAAAGTCGATCATGGAACTGCGGTCTAGGGTGTCCTGGTGCCAAGTGCACATATGGACATTTTGATACTATTGAATTTTAAAATATATGCAAATGTAGTACATGATTTTTAATGTCAAAAGGGAAATAACAAATATATTTAGTAAGAAAAGATTATGCATTTTATCAACATACATTATTTCCAGGCTTTCGCGCGCCACATAAAATAATGTGGCGGGCCATATTTCGCCCCCGGACCTTGAGTTTGACACCTCACCTGTGGTCTAAAGTATATCAAAATAAATATAACAGATGTTTAAAGTTATTTTCTTCCCACTCCCTTTCAGGCAAAACTGGACCATCATGCTTCATGATACTGTACATTACCTTTTGCATTATTTTCATTTATATTATTACGCTTTTTTTTATTTGTATGTCATTGCCTGAAATAAAAGAATAAATGAAATGAAATGAAAAAAATGAATGGTCCGCATTGCCGGTAGTAAGTCGGACACGTTTCCAGTGAGGGTTGGACTCCGCCAAGGCTGCCCTTTGTCACCGATTCTGTTCATAACTTTTATGGACAGAATTTCTAGGCGCAGTCAAGGCGTTGAGGGGATCTGGTTTGGTGGCTGCAGGATTAGGTCTCTGCTTTTTGCAGATGATGTGGTCCTGATGGCTTCATCTGGCCAGGATCTTCAGCTCTCACTGGATCGGTTCGCAGCTGAGTGTGAAGCGACTGGGATGAGAATCAGCACCTCCAAGTCCGAGTCCATGGTTCTCGCCCGGAAAAGGGTGGAGTGCCATCTCCGGGTTGGGGAGGAGATCTTGCCCCAAGTGGAGGAGTTCAAGTACCTCGGAGTCTTGTTCACGAGTGAGGGAAGAGTGGATCGTGAGATCGACAGGCGGATCGGTGCGGCGTCTTCAGTAATACGGACACTGTATCGGTCCGTTGTGGTGAAGAAGGAGCTGAGCCGGAAGGCAAAGCTCTCAATTTACCGGTCGATCTACGTTCCCATCCTCACCTATGGTCATGAGCTTTGGGTTATGACCGAAAGGACAAGATCACGGGTACAAGCGGCCGAAATGAGTTTCCTCCGCCGGGTAGCAGGGCTCTCCCTTAGAGATAGGGTGAGAAGCTCTGTCATCCGGGAGGAGCTCAAAGTAAAGCCGCTGCTCCTCCACATCGAGAGGAGCCAGATGAGGTGATTCGGGCATCTGGTCAGGATGCCACCCGAACGCCTCCCTAGGGAGGTGTTTAGGGCACGTCCGACCGGTAGGAGGCCGCGGGGAAGACCCAGGACACGTTGGGAAGACTATGTCTCCCGGCTGGCCTGGGAACGCCTCGGGGTCCCCCGGGAGGAGCTGGATGAAGTGGCTGGGGAGAGGGAAGTCTGGGCTTCCCTGCTTAGGCTGCTGCCCCCGCGACCCGACCTCGGATAAGCGGAAGAAGATGGATGGATGGATGGAAAAAAATTAATGCCACCAGGTCAGCTAGGGCTGCTTTTTCCAGGCTTCTGATTGGACAAAATGTGTATGTGTTTGTGTGTAGACACTTTTGAGTCTACACGTGTGTGGATGGAGATGGTTTTAACCCCAAATATGTGTTTTTGAAACTATCTGTGTTGGTGTGGACTTGGCCTTATATCCGTGCCCACATGCTATTAAAGATCAGCAAATTGGCCTGGCATAGCAAAATGCCTGCCAGGACCAAAATGGAAGATAAAAAGTTGTAGAACTCTTGTTTATTGGCTCTGGTTTGATTTAATAGCTTTAATAAAAGAGAATACACATTCGGGTAGAGATACATTTATCTAACATGGCTGCTGTAGAAGTCTAATCCATCGCGAACGAATGAGAAGCAACATTACTTTGGCACAGTGTCAGTCTCAGGTGCTGCTGGGGGTGCAGCAGCTTCAGGGGTGTCTACTGGTGCAGTGTCTACTGGTGCAGCGTCTACTGGTGCAGCGTCTACTGGTGCGGCATTTGCTGGTGAGGCATCCACCCCCGCAGCCTCGTTGACCTCGGCTGGCACGTCGACAGCAGATGCAGGATCTGCTGAGGCAGGATCTGCTGAGGCAGGCTCTGCGGGCGCTTCTGCCACAGCTCCCTCCTCCTCTTCTGCTACTTCTGTTTCTTCTGCCTCCTCGTCAGAGTTTAGAGGGCCAGCAGATTTTGGGGCAGGGTTGGCCTCCTGTGTAAGGAATCATTGAAAACATGTTTAATTTACCGTATTTTCCGCACTATAAGGCGCACCTAAAAAACACAAATTTTCTCAAAAGCTGACAGTGCGCCTTATAACCCGGTGCGCTTTATATTTGGATTAATATTAAGATTCATTTTCATAAAGTTTCGGTCTCGCAACTACGGTAAATATCTTTTTTCCCCGTAGAAGAGGAAGTGCTTCTTCTTCTACGCAAGCAACCGCCAAGGTAAGCACCCGCCCCCATAGAACAGGAAGCGCTTCTTCTTCTACTGTAAGCAACCACCCGCCCGCGTAGAAGAAGAAAAAGTGTGCGGATATTACGTTTCATTTCCTTTGTGTGTTTACATCTGTAAAGACCACAAAATGGCTCCTACTAAGCGACAGGGATCCGGTTCATGAAAAGACGCAATCTCTCCATCCGCACACGGACTACTATTTCACAGCAACTGCCTAAAGACTTTCAAGAAAAGCTGGCTACTTTCCGTGCATATTGTAAAAACAAGATAGCTGAAAAAAAGATCCGGCCAGAGAACATTATCAACATGGACGAGGTTCCACTGACTTTTGATATTCCTGTGAACCGCACTGTGGATACAACGGGAGCACGTACGGTGAATATTCGCACCACAGGGAATGAGAAGTCATCCTTCACTGTGGTTCTAGCTTGCCATGCTAATGGCCAGAAACTTCCACCCATGGTGATATTCAAAAGGAAGACCTTGCCAAAAGAGACCTTTCCAGCCGGCGTCATCATAAAAGCTAACTCGAAGGGATGGATGGATGAAGAAAAGATGAGCGAGTGGTTAAGGTAAGTTTACGCGAAGAGGCCGGGTGGCTTTTTTCACGCAGCTCCGTCCATGTTGATATACGACTCCATGCGCGCCCACATCACGCTGGTTTTTAATATATTATTAAAGTTTGACTGACCTATCTGACTGTTTTTTTGACATTGCTTTAGCGCAGTTAGATGCGGCTTATAACATATAACATAGGTGGACAAAGTTTTGAAATATGCCGTTCATTGAAGGCGCGGCTTATAACCCAGGGCGCCTTATGGTGCGGAAAATACGGTAGATTAACGATAGACCTGTTATCCGCCCGGAGGTTATCTGAGCCGATGTTTGTCAATTTGACATATAATGTTATGGGCCTTTTTTTTATCAGTGTTTGCCCATCAGCAGATACAATATAAACACATATGATACAAGTATTTAGTGTTAAAAAAAAAGTGAAGTAGTTAGTAACTAAAATATTCCTGCGGAAATGTTGATGGGTCTGCCATCTGTGCTCTGAACCACTTGATCGAAGCTAAAAAGCTAGCACAAAACCAACTGGGAACCAGTAGGCATACTTGCAAGATGGCGCCAAGTATCACAATCCATGATTTGTCGGTTTATATGCAGGAACTTAAAACAAATTACAGCATAAAATGTTAGTATTTTAACGTTAGCATGCTTATATAAATGAAGCTAGTGTCATGTCTGTGTGATCATGTTTTTGTCTTAGTCATGTTTTATTTAGTTATTGGACTTTTTAGTTTCTGGCTTTTCACTCCCTTGTCTTGTTTCCATGATTACCCATTAGTTTCACCTGTTCCACGTTTGGACTCATTGTGCACTCTTGTTTGTCACCATAGCAACCATTAGTTTTCACCTGTCACGTCACGCACCTGTTTCACGTTTTGAGTCACGCACCTGTTTTCGTTAATCATGTCTGTAGTATTTAAGTTCATTGTTTTTCAGTTTGTCTTTCTGGTGACATCCCCGCATTTATGCTTCTGCGCACTCTCCACACCCTTATGACCCTTGCTACTCTTTTTTTCATGCCGGTTCCATGCCAAGTAAGGTTTTGTTTATTAAGCCACAGTTAGTGTTTTGTTTAATTGTTCTTAGTTTCTGCCAATGTCCAAGTTCTGTGTTTATAGTCTAGTTTTGTACCTCCGCCCCTGTGCGTGCCTTTTGTTTGATCCTTTTTTTGTAGTTTTAGTGTTTAAATAAATCATGCATTCCCCTTCACTCCACGTATGGTCCAAATCTTTTGCACTTCGGGAGAACAAACCATGCCATAGTCCTAGTCGTGACAGCTAGCATACTTCTGTGATGGTCCCAATCATCAAAAACTATTATTTTTAGGCTCAATCAAAAAAAATATCTCTTTAATTTAATTTATTTTAGTGCTAGCAGAAAACATTAGCATGCTAACATTAAGAGAAGTACATATATTTCTAAGATGATTCAAAATCCATGGTTTTTAAGTTTAAACATACAAAATGAGCTTAAAAAGCTAGTATAAAACCAACTGGGAACCTGTAGGCAAGTACCACCATCCATAATTTGTAGGTTTATACGCAGGAACTTAACAAAAATGCTAGCATAAAATGTTAATATGATAATGTCAGCATGCTGACAAAGGATGAGTTACCTAACCTAGTATTAAAAATTATAATGTTTAGGTTTAAATGAACAACATTTGTTAAAATGCCAGCAGACGAACGTTAGCATGCTAAAATAAAATACATTAACCTACTTCAAAGATGATGCCTAATATCCAAAATCATGATTAAGTTTAAACATACCAAATTATCTAAAATGCTAGCAAAAAACATTAGCATTGCTAATATAGAAAAAGTTAACATACTTCCAAGATTGTGCCAAGTATCAAAATCAATTTTTTTATGTTTGAACCTACAAAATTAGCTCAAATGTTGCATGCTAACATTAGCATTATAATATGAGACGATGTAGCATACTTCTAAGATGGCGCCAAGTATTGAAAACCGTGATTTTTAGGTTCAAACAAATACAATTATCTGAAATGCTTGCAATAAACGTGAGCATGCTAAAACAGGAGAAGTGAACATACTTTTAAGACAGTGCCAACTATCAAATTCCATAATTTTACATTTTAAACATACAACATTTGCTAAAATGCTAGCAGTGCTGGTCTCCTACGATATGTCACCTCCGCCTAACTTCCATTTTTTTGTTGGTAAATCCAGTTTTGTCCTTCTTTCCTGGCGTCTTCTCGATCCTGTTTTGTTTGTTTTTCGCTCGACGACCCTCTGTCCACGCGGGCTCATTAAAGCGGTGCCGCAGGTTTCAAGCTCTGCCATTCAATCAAATGACAACGCGACAGATATGGATGACAAATAGGAGACTTATTACATTTAAAGTAAAGAAGAGCAGGCAGCAGCTCACACATTCTCATACTTTCTGTAACATCCAGGAAGAAGTGATGTCAGCCGGCTTGAAGAATGTCTCGGCTATAATCTACGTGAAGTAGCCCAGGATTGTTTTTATTTTAATGTTCGCAATATTCCTCAGGAGGAGACCTTACAATGTATTAAATCCATAAATTGCCATAAAATTGTATAAGAATTAATAGATGATGTAGAGAAATCCCATATTTTTACCAATTTTCCCGGAATATTTTTTTTTATTTTGAAATGCAAATGTCCGAGTCCATGGTTCTCGCCTAGAAATGGGTGGAGTGCCATCTCCGGGTTGGGGAGGAGACCCTGCCCCAAGTGGAGGAGTTCAAGTACCTCGGAGTCTTGTTCACGAGTGAGGGAAGAGTGGATCGTGAGATCGACAGGTGGATCGGTGCGGCGTGTTCAGTAATGCGTACGCTGTATCGATCCGTTGTGGTGAAGAAGGAGCTGAGCCGGAAGACAAAGCCCTCAATTTACCGTTCGATCTACGTTCCCAACCTCACCTATGGTCATGAGCTTTGGGTTATGATCGAAAGGACAAGATCACGGGTACAAGCGGCCGAAATGAGTTTCCTCCGCCGGGTGGCGGGGCTCTCCCTTAGAGATAGGGTAAGAAGCTCTGCCATTCGGGAGGAGCTCAAAGAAAAGCCGCTGCTCCTCCACATCGAGAGGAGCCAGATGAGGTGGTTCGGGTATCTGGTCAGGATGCCACCCGAACGCCTCCCTAGGGAGGTTTTTAGGGCACGTTCTGCCTGGGCAGGGCGAAGCCAGAGGAAACTCTGGTGGAGGCCTGCAGCGGTCCTGACGTGCAAATCGGTCGTACGACCTGGGTATAGGGGCGAAAGACTAATCAAACCCCAGTTAGGAATAAAGGAATAGGACTCCGGTTCTATTTTGTGGGTTTGCTCTCCATGAACTGGAGCCATGATTAAGAGGGACTGCCAGGGGCATTCGTTTTGTGCTGCTAAAGGTGAAGACGGACGAGAGCGAAAGCTTTTGCCTAGAATGTTTTCATTCTTCTTCTTTTTGTGTCTTTGAAGCATGTGGTTATATGACAGTTTTCCATTTCTTTACACAGTCTTTTGCATTGTTGTTGAACTCTGCAAAATCATTTAAGCTGCACTGGTTGACTAGCAGAGGACACACAAGGCAGTGCTGCATCGTGGGCTCCTCTTCTCCGCATTCGCAGGTTGTTGGGCCGGTTTCGTAGCCCCATCTGGCCATAGCAGCTTTTGATTGCCCTGTTCCTGTTGTCAGGCGGTTTATTGTCTTCCACTGGACGCATGGTGTTTCTGACCCGGGGGGCAGGTCTTCAGAAGGGGGGATTCCCATGTCAATAGGAGGGGGTCTTTCTCTAGTCTTTGTGTCCATAGCTGGAGCCTGGTTTCATCCCGAGATGTTGTTAGGGGCTGGACATTGCTGAGGAAGCTTCTCCTTGACTTCAGACGTTGGGCTGAGGGTTTACGTCCATAGAGGAGGTGGCGTTCTTCACTGGAAGGTTTTGTGAACTCTACTCGGCTGGCAACTTCCCGTCTCACGTCTGCAGGGGCAATGCCAACGATGAGATGTAGGTTGTTCAGGTTGGTAGGCTTCAAGATGTTTTCATTAATCAAGAACGAAAGTCGGAGGTTCGAAGACGATCAGATACCGTCGTAGTTCCGGCCATAAACGAGGTTTATGGTGGGAAGACCCAGAACAGGGGTGGATGAGATCCGTCCGGAGTTCCTTAAGGCTCTGGATGCTGTGGGGCTGTCTTGGTTGACAAGACTCTGCAGCATCGCGTGGACATCGGGGGCGGTACCTCTGGATTGGCAGACCGGGGTGGTGGTTCCTCTCTTTAAGAAGGGGAACCGGAGGGTGTGTTCTAACTATCGTGGGATCACACTCCTCAGCCTTCCCGGTAAGGTCTATTCAGGTGTACTGGAGAGGAGGCTACGCCGGATAGTCGAACCTCGGATTCAGGAGGAACAGTGTGGTTTTCGTCCTGGTCGTGGAACTGTGGACCAGCTCTATACTCTCGGCAGGGTCCTTGAGGGTGCATGGGAGTTTGCCCAACCAGTCTACATGTGTTTTGTGGACTTGGAGAAGGCATTCGACCGTGTCCCTCGGGAAGTCCTGTGGGGAGTGCTCAGAGAGTATGGGGTATCGGACTGTCTGATTTTGGCGGTCCGCTCCCTGTATGATCAGTGTCAGAGCTTGGCCCGCATTGCCGGCAGTAAGTCGGACACGTTTTCAGTGAGGGTTGGACTCCGCCAAGGCTGCCCTTTGTCACCGATTCTGTTCATAACTTTTATGGACAGAATTTCTAGGCGCAGTCAAAGCGTTGAGGGGATCTGGTTTGGTGGCTGCAGGATTAGATCTCTGCTTTTTGCAGATGATGTGGTCCTGATGGCTTCATCTGGCCAGGATCTTCAGCTCTCGCTGGATCGGTTCGCAGCCGAGTGTGAAGCGACTGGGATGAGAATCAGCACCTCCAAGTCCGAGTCCATGGTTCTCGCCCGGAAAAGGGTGGAATGCCATCTTCGGGTTGGGGAGGAGACCCTGACCCAAGTGGAGGAGTTCAAGTACCTCGGAGTCTTGTTCACGAGTGAGGGAAGAGTGGATCGTGAGATCGACAGGCGGATCGGTGCGGCATCTTCAGTAATGCGGACGCTGTATCGATCCGTTGTGGTGAAGAAGGAGCTGAGCCGGAAGGCAAAGCTCTCAATTTACCGGTCGATCTACGTTCCCATCCTCACCTATGGTCATGAGCTTTGGGTTATGACCGAAAGGACAAGATCACGGGTACAAGCGGCCGAAATGAGTTTCCTCCGCCGGGTGGCAGGGCTCTCCATTAGAGATAGGGTGAGAAGCTCTGTCATCCGGGGGGAGCTCAAAGTAAAGCCGCTGCTCCTCCACATCGAGAGGAGCCAGATGAGGTGGTTCGGGCATCTGGTCAGGATGCCACCCGATCGCCTCCCTCGGGAGGTGTTTAGGGCACGTCCGACCGGTAGGAGGCCACGGGGAAGACCGAGGACACGCTGGGAAGACTATGTCTCCCGGCTGGCCTGGGAACGCCTCGGGATCCCCCGGGAGGAGCTGGACGAAGTGGCTGGGGAGAGGGAAGTCTGGGCTTCCCTGCTTAGGCTGCTGCCCCCGCGACCCGACCTCGGATAAGCGGAAGAAGATGGATGGATGGATGGATGGACCCAGGACACGTTGGGTAGACTATGTCTCCCTGCTGGCAAGGAACGCCTCGGGATCCCCCGGGAAGAGCTGGACGAAGTGGCTGGAGTGAGGGAAATCTGGGCTTCTCTGCTTAGACTACTGCCCCAGCGACCCCACCTCGGATAAGCGGAAGAAGATGGATGGATGGATGGATGGATGGAAATGCTGGATGGATGGATGGAAATGCAAATGTCGATGCTCCTCTGAAACACACGTAATAAAAGTGTGTGCTGCTAAATTACCACAAGATTAGCGCTACATAAAACACAATGTTAAAAAACAATGTGAAGCCTGTTTACTGATACGTGTACTATTCATCTTTAAATACCTTCTACTGCAAATGAATATCGGCTTCAAATATCGTTTATCGGCGTCCTTGACTACTAATAATCGGTATCAGCTCTAAAAAAAAAACATATCGGTAGATCTCTAGTTTAGATTTCTATTGAATTGTGGAGTCATAAAGCCTTTGTTTTGTGGCAGCGGCAGGAAAAAGTGCCCACACAGCAATAATTACTACATTTGGCTAAATGTCAGGATGACTTCTCACTTCTGTCTCTTCCTCTGATGCTTCTCCAGCCGACTGAGCAGGACCAGCAGGACCAGCAGGAGCAGGAGCGTCAGTGGCTGGCTGAGCCGGCGCCGCGTCCACCTGCATGTGAAGGAGCGATAAAATGAGCTTAATTTGTATGACTTAACGCCGCTGGAAGTGGTTGAGCGGGAGCAGCACACACCACTGCTTCGGTTTCTGCTGCTGCAGGTTCAGCCTGGACAGAGGAAATCATGCAAATATGAGTTGGTTTACTCCACCATTCCATTCCATTCTTGGGGGGTAACGATTCGATTCAGAATGGATTCTCGATTCAAATTCAATACTTGTTTTAATAACATTGGGTGTCAGTTATATGATTAACAGATTTGGAAAAAAAAAAAGTATATATATATATATATATATATGTCTTAATAAGGTTATCCAAAAAATAGTGCTCGATACCGTAGTAGAGCGCAATATATGTATGTGTGGGAAAAAAAAATCACAAGACTATTTCATCTCTACAGGCCTGTTTCATGAGGGGGGGTACCCTCAATCATCAGGAGATTTTAATGGGAGCATTCGCATACCATGGTTTATATAGGGCACAGAGTGGGTGGGTACAGGCTGGCCTAGGGGCGTGGTGATTGGCTCATGTGTTACCTAGGAGGTGTTTCCGTCTATGGCGGCATGTTGATACAATTTCGCTGCGCTTGTTGAGGGATGACAGGTCTGGACGGTAAATAATAAACAGTTTCTCTTTCAAGCATAGGTTGCATCTTTTATTACCACTATTGTAAGGTGTGCTGGATGCAAGAATTTGCCATGTTATTGAATATTCAACATTATTGTCTTTGAGGTCCCAAATGTGTTTGCTGAGTTCTGTGGTATTATTAAAAGATGCCTAGTGACTGCAGGTCACTGACAGTCGTGGTCAAAGGTTTACATACACTTGTAAAGAACATAATGTCATGGTTGTCTTCAGTTTCCAATAATTTCTACAACTCTTATTTTTTTGTGATAGAGAGATTGGAGCACATACTTGTTGGTCACAAAAAACATTCATGACGTTTGGTTCTTTTATGAATTTATTATGGGTCTACTAAAAATGATGGCAGGTGAGGCGGGGCCTCACCTGCCATCATGGAAAGAAAAAAAATGTAAAAAGAAAAAAAATATATTAAATTGTTATATGTATCCAGTGATTATACTATAAAGTTATTTTCCATTTAACTTCACCAGTTTTAGATTATTTTTATTCAAAATCGCTGAATTTTCACATTTGCCGTTCAAATACTGAGAAGAGACGGTGCGGTGAACAGCAGCCAGTTGAGGCACGTCACTGCGTTGTGCCTCACCATGGATTGCGGACTCGGCTAACTGCTGGTCTGCTGTGCAGTGAGACTGTATTGCTATATGAATTATATTATACATTTCCATGGTTTAGTTAGCTGAGGTATATAATGTACAGTGTATTTTGTCAACAACTGTATGTGTGTAACGTATTTCTTGTGCTGAGCGATCATAAAACGGCTGCAAAAGACGCACTGTGTGAGGCTCGCCTCCTGCACCCCCGCCGTAGAATTGTTATATCAACTAAAGCCCACACTTAAACTTTCCACGTGCAAGATTGAATTTATTTAAAAAAAATATTTCATAAGAAGCCAAAAAGTGCAAAAAGAATAATGTTCGTGTTGGAGGAGTTGTGAATGACTGCAGGGACACAACATTAGGTACACCTGCAGAATGCAGGTGTATCTAATTCACAACTCCTCCAACACGAACATTATTGTTTTTGCACTTTTTGGCTTCTTATTAAATAACTTTTGTAACCTATTTTCATGGGCTTTCCTCTTTGTGATGTTAAGTTCCTGTTATGCGCTGTTATACAGTATATCCCTTGAGCTCTTATTTTGAAGGCGCTAAGAGCGGAAGTGATGTCACGTTGCGGAGGTTTTTGAAAGAAGGTAAATAAAGTGGTCCTCGTGTAAACTGGAGCCTCCGTGTTTGTTATTTTGTAGTTTCATACAGTATAGGCGACGTTTATAAACCCTCGGTTACACTTTTTTAAATAGATTCAATCTTGCACGTGGAACGTATAAGTGAGGGCTTTAGTTGCGGCGCATGGACTTAATTTCTTTTTTATTTTATTTTATTATTTTTTTTTATTTTTTATTTTATTTTATTTTTATTTTTTTTATGTCCTGTCCAGCTTCTCAGGCAAATCATATAGTTGATGTAGATGCCCATGTCGGCTGTTCAGATTTACTTTACAAAAGAGAAGTGTAGGATACTTCTCTTGTTGCCTTATTTGTATTTGACTTTATTAAATGTATTTATATTATCATTTAGTGCAGCCGGGCCGGAGCAGGAGGGGATAGAAAGAGAAAAAAAAAGAAGACAGAGGGGGAAATTGTGGGGACAAGAGGGGGATTAGACAGAGAGACAAAAACAACAACAGCAAACAACAACAACAACAACAATAGAGCAACATCAGCAAATATGACATGTACAAATATGATGGTAAAAGTAATAGCAAATAAGCAGTTAGCGAAAAATAAAAAATAATACAGAAATGACAATGAGCATTATTACACTACAAATGGATCAATACAAATACCAATAGAAATAGCGCTATTGATAATGAACAATACCAATAATTTACCTTTATTATCAACAATACAGTTGTTTAAATGCAACAATACATATACGTAATGATAACTTGAGATACGAAAGAATGCAGAAAAATGGAGGGGGAGAAAGAGAAGCAACCTACATTAACCTTGTAGATTGTTATAGTCACAATAGGTTAAGCTTTGTCAGTGTGCCATGTGTTACACCCAGTTTAGCCTAGGGCAACAACGTTAATATATGTTTGATGAAATGTGAACAATGAATGTATATGTACAGAATGTGTATATGTGGACTTAATTTCTAAGTAAAGGTAAGACAATAATAACGTTTTTTTTTTAATTAAATGTGCTTTTTTGTGTGCTACAGTTTGTATGTGTAAAGTTAAAGTTAAGTTAAAGTAGCAATGATTGTCACACACACACTAGGTGTAATGAAATTTGTCGTCTGCATTTGACCCATCCCCTTGATCACCCCCTGGGAGGTGAGGGGAGCAGTGGGCAGCAGCGGCGCCGCGCCTGGGAATAATTTTTGGTGATTTAACCCCCAATTCCAAGCCTTGATGCTGAGTGCCAAGCAGGGAAGAATGCTGGTATGAGCTTTTAAACATAACCCGTTAACTGCTGCCAATCAAATGGTGAATAAGATACTCTTTAGGGTTCATATGTTTGTAAATCTGACTGTGATGAAGTCAGTGCCTCACCAGCCATCAACCTCACCGCACGTCACTGACGACTGTATATTTATGTTTTGGTGAGCTCTTTGTCACTTTGCAAGAAATAGTGAGGCCATGAGGCGTCGAGTCGAGTTTTTTTTTAACGTTACTCTCTTAGAGTCGAGGCTGTTATTTGGGGGAAATGGAGTCGTTTAGAATCTTACGGGAGCTTCTGCAGCAGGAAGAAAGGGGTTGGCAACCATCCCCTGGAAACAAATTAGTCATTATTAGATGTTGTATTTTTCTTTTGCATTCAAACCCGATGATCCCCCTACCCCCCCCCCCCCCCGGCTAACCTGCTGCTGGTACAACCTGTACATCTCCATCCACCTCAGGGCCTCATGGGCGTGTGCAGCGGCCTGCTGGAGAGATAGCAGACATCTCCAGACACGCAGTGGAACCAATTATCATCTGCGTGTTCCTCATCTGTCACGTTCTGACGCTCCTTTTGGACTGACGGAAACTTACCTCCTGGTTTGGACTCTGCTCAACCTGCAGAGGAAGGAGCGCACAAAGATGGCTTCACGGGTGATTGTTGGAAAGTGAGGTTTTGTTTTGTCTCTGGGGACAGACTTACGGGAGCGGCCGAGCAAGCGGCGAGCAGCAACATCATGAGTACGCCACGCTCCATTTTGACTGCAGTTCAAAATAAATATTTTTCAGTGATGTACTGTGACAAAGAGAGCACACAACTACACTGCAAAAAGTCAGTTTTCAAAAACAAGAAGAAAAAAAAAAATTAGGGGTATTTTATTTGAACTCAGCAAAATGATCTGCCAATAGAACAAGAACATTCGCATACTTGCCAACCCTCCCGGATTTTCCGGGAGACTCCCGAAATTCAGCGCCTCTCCCGAAAACCTCCCGGGACAAATTTTCTCCCGAAAATCTCCCGAAATTCAGGCGGAGCTGGAGGCCACGCCCCCTCCAGCTCCATGCGGACCTGACTGACGTGTTGACAGCCTGTTCTCACGTCCGCTTTCCCACCATATAAACAGCTAATGATCGAGGGCGAGGTCTTGGTTTCTTATGTGTGTTTATTGTTAGGCGGTTTCATTAACGTCCTCCCAGCGCGGTAACAACACACAACAACAGCAGTCAAGTTTTCGTCCCCCGTAAAGCAGTTCGTCTGCCGTAAACAGCAATGTTGTGACACTTTTAAACAGGACAATACTGCCATCTACTGTACATGCATATGTGACCCACCCATAATGTGTCACATTTTTGTGTTGATTTATTTATTTTATTTTGTGGTTTGAATTCGTTTTTGGAGCTGTCATTACACATTTATCAGTATTCACATTGGTCAGTAGGGGGCAGTAGGGCGTTTCTTCCCAATTAAATGCTATCATCTGCAGACCGGAAGTGTCTTGTCATTCTGATGAGCGCGACCAGTCTGTGAACAATTGAAACGTCCTGTGTGCTTTTCCCTCCTGTATAACAGGTTAGTTTTGGTGAATCAACTCACTGAATAATATCCATGTGATCTTTATAAGTTTAAGTACACATTCTGATGGTGGAGCCTAAGTCTAAAGTGTTTGTGAGTTGTAGTTTGTATTTGTGAATGAATCCAGTGCACAGCTGCAGTAATCAATACAAAAAGGCGACGTGAGTGCGCAATGTTTATATAGGAACTTCTGATCCTAATTCAGACTCCCAAATTAGAGCTCCCGTTTTCTTATTGATTTTATAATGTATATTTGTATAATGTGTGTGTTCTGAAATAGTGACAGAGAATAGAACTAGGATGGACAATTCAACCCTTAACTCAACAATGAGTAGATGAGTGTTATGTGTGTGTAAATGAACACTGAAATTCAAGTATTTCTTTTATTTATTTATATATATATATATATATATATATATATATATATATATATATATATATATATATATATATATATATATATATGTATACACACATATATATATATGTATGTAATAAAATATATATATATATATATATATATATATATATATATATATATATATATATATATATATATATATATATAGCTAGAATTCACTGAAAGTCAAGTATTTCTTATATATACATCTTAACCACGCCCCCAACCACGCCCCCCACTCCACCCCCGACCACGCCCCCGCCCCCCACCCCCCACCTCCCGAAATTGGAGGTCTCAAGGTTGGCAAGTATGCATTCGACTTGTCAAGACTTTTCAAAACAAGCAAAATTAGCTAACCTCTATGAACCCAAAAATACCTTAAAATAAGTATAATCTCACTAATAACAAGTGCACTTTTCTTGGTGGAAAAAAAAGAGACCTTTTTGCTCAATATGTTGAAAAATAATCTTAAATGAAGTAAATGCTAATGCCATTATCTTGACATAATGATATGCGCTCGGCATTACATTTCTTGAAACCAGCAAACTTATACTAAAACTAATTTATTGTTCTTAATGGAAAGGCAACAAGGCAACCGCTTGTTACTCCCGGGTCTCCTAGCCGCTCAGGCAAATCATATTGTCTAAGGATGCATTTATCCATTGATAACATGACATCATCGCGGCAAGTGCATGCTCTTTCAGTCAATTAGTGCGCATATACAGGTAAAAGCCAGTAAATTAGAATATTTTGAAAAACTTGATTTATTTCAGTAATTGCATTCAAAAGGTGTAACTTGTACATTATATTTATTCATTGCACACAGACTGATGCATTCAAATGTTTATTTCATTTAATTTTGATGATTTGAAGTGGCAACAAATGAAAATCCAAAATTCCGTGTGTCACAAAATTAGAATATTACTTAAGGCTAATACAAAAAAGGGATTTTTAGAAATGTTGGCCAACTGAAAAGTATGAAAATGAAAAATATGAGCATGTACAATACTCAATACTTGGTTGGAGCTCCTTTTGCCTCAATTACTGCATTATTACGGGTAGATTTTGCGCTGTGTGCAGGCGCCAAGTCCTGTTGGAACTTGAAATCTCCATCTCCATAGAGCAGGTCAGCAGCAGGAAGCATGAAGTGCTCTAAAACTTGCTGGTAGACGGCTGCGTTGACCCTGGATCTCAGGAAACAGAGTGGACCGACACCAGCAGATGACATGGCACCCCAAACCATCACTGATGGTGGAAACTTTACACTAGACTTCAGGCAACGTGGATCCTGTGCCTCTCCTGTCTTCCTCCAGACTCTGGGACCTCGATTTCCAAAGGAAATGCAAAATTTGCATGGTTGGGTGATGGTTTGGGGTGCCATGTCATCTGCTGGTGTCGGTCCACTCTGTTTCCTGAGATCCAGGGTCAACGCAGCCGTCTACCAGCAAGTTTTAGAGCACTTCATGCTTCCTGCTGCTGACCTGCTCTATGGAGATGGAGATTTCAAGTTCCAACAGGACTTGGCGCCTGCACACAGCGCAAAATCTACCCGTGCCTGGTTTACGGACCATGGTATTTCTGTTCTAAATTGGCCCGCCAACTCCCCTGACCTTAGCCCCATAGAAAATCTGTGGGGTATTGTGAAAAGGAAGATGCAGAATGCCAGACCCAAAAACGCAGAAGAGTTGAAGGCCACTATCAGAGCAACCTGGGCTCTCATAACACCTGAGCAGTGCCAGAAACTCATCGACTCCATGCCACGCCGCATTAACGCAGTAATTGAGGCAAAAGGAGCTCCAACCAAGTATTGAGTATTGTACATGCTCATATTTTTCATTTTCATACTTTTCAGTTGGCCAACATTTCTAAAAATCCCTTTTTTGTATTAGCCTTAAGTAATATTCAAATTTTGTGACACACGGAATTTTGGATTTTCATTTGTTGCCACTTCAAATCATCAAAATTAAATGAAATAAACATTTGAATGCATCAGTCTGTGTGCAATGAATAAATATAATGTACAAGTTACACCTTTTGAATGCAATTACTGAAATAAATCAAGTTTTTCAAAATATTCTAATTTACTGGCTTTTACCTGTATACAGCCTGGCCCCCGGCCAAACATTTTTTTTATCATAATTATGAAGAATTTATCTGAATGTGCGTAACTATTTCTGTTCAAAATAGTTTGAAAAATCACATGTTAAATGATTAAATTTTAACTGTCAGTTTGCTGTACTGTGCCAATATGAGTACGTATTTTCTATTGCTTCATTGAAAATAAAACAGCAAAGTCCGTTTGGCTGTCATCTGTTTTAATTATGAGACACAATTGTGTCAAAATCATGATTTTTTTTTCATGCTTGAAGTAAGAAATTATTATTTAAAAAAAAGTACTTTTATACTTGTGAGTGTTGATGACAGCTTTGCAACAGTTGATATTCTAGTTTCAAGCATGTTTTACTCAATATAGGTCATAAAATCTCAGCAACAAGCTGTAATATCTTACTGAGATAATTTAGGACCAAAACACTTAAAACAAGTAAAAAAAACTAACATCAAATCTGCTTAGTGAGAAGAATTATTTTATCAGACAGAAAATAAGCAAATATCACCCTTATTTGAGATATTTAATCTTACTTAGATTTCAGTCTTTGCCAGAGGTGGGTAGAGTAGCCAGAAATTGTACTCAAGTAAGAGTACTGTTACTTTAGAGATTTATTACTCAAGTAAAAGTAAGGAGTAGTCACCCAAATATTTACTTGAGTAAAAGTAAAAAGTATGTTGTGAGAAAACTACTCAAGTACTGAGTAACTGATGAGTAACATACACACTCATATCATATATATATATATATATATATATATATATATATATATATATATATATATATATATATATATACATATATATATATATATATATATATATATGTGTATATATATATATATATATATATATATATATATATATATATATATATATATATATACATATATATATACATACATACATATACATTGATATATACAGTATATAATTTATATGTATTTATTTTTGCTGTTTTTGTTTACATGTTAAAGGTGTTTTAATGAATATACATGCATGTTTAACATATAGATTCCTTTCTTTCATGAAGACTAGAATATAAGTTGGTGTATTACTTGATTCTGATGACTTGCATTGATTGTAATCAGACAGTTGTGATTATAACGTCCACATTTTCAAATGGAGGAGAAGAAAAGTTCCTCCTTTCTGTCTAATACCACATGAAAGTGGTGGGTTTTTGGCATCTTATTTGTCCAGCTTCCATATTCGTTTTTATACACTTAACAAGAAATATATTGGCGTCAAACTCCGTAGCCTGCTAGCTTGTTTGCGCTGGCTTTCGGAGACTCTTGTTTTGAAAGCGCAGGCGCGATGGAGCGGCACTTTTATTGTGAAGACAGGAACGTCCTCATGTGCGGTCAGTCTTTAGGCTTTTGACGGGATGTACGTTTGAAATAAAAAAGTATCTTTTTTCCTTCACACTTTTGATTGATTGATTGATTGGAACTTTTATTATTAGATTGCACAGTACAGTACACATTCCGTACAATTGACCACTAAATGGTAACACCCCAATACGTTTTTCAACTTGTTTAAGTCAGGTCATGTGACCACCTGGCTCTGTTTGATTGGTCCAACGTCACCAGAGACTGCATCTGATTGGTGGAACGAAGTGAAACGTCACCAGTAAGGCAGGCACTTTGAAGGTCTGTCTGACAGACCAAAACAAACAAAGCGTGCATTAACAGATCGATAAAAATTAGTAGCGAGTAGCGAGCTGAATGTAGATAAAAGTAGCGGAGTAAAAGTAGCGTTCCTTCTCTATAAATATACTTAAGTAAAAGTAAAAGTATGTTGCATTAAAACTACTCTTAGAAGTACAATTTATCCCAAAAGTTACTCAAGTAGATGTAACGGAGTAAATGTAGCGCGTTACTACCCACCTCTGGTCTTTGCAGTGTATCACAAGATCCCAGGGACATCAGCCATTTGTTTCAATATGGACTATAAGCTTTTGATTTGTGATGTTGTTTTTCCAAGTACACTCGTACTGTGTGGGCGCCGTCAGCTCCACATTTCCTGTAAGTGTTTTGCATTTTGATTCGTTTTCGTCAGAGCACTCCCCCGTTGCTCTTGCTTTTTGTTCGTTTTATTAATAAATTCCCCTTTCTCGTTGATCTGTATCCTTAAGATCACAACAACCTCCGGCGTCTCCCATGACACACCGCTTTTCAACGCTTGACCATGTCTAACTCATTCTCATTGAGGGCCACGTCGAGTAATGGATGCCTTCAGAGTTGAAGTTAAAGTTAAAGTACCACTGATAGTCACACACACACACTAAGTGTGGTGAAATTACCCTCTTCATTTTACCCATGCCCTTGTTCCACCCCCTGGGAGGTGAGGGGAGCAGTGAGCACCAACGGTGGCCGCGCTCGGGAATCATTTCACAACGCTAACCACAAGGGGTGTGTGTGTGTGTGTGTGTGTGTGTGTGTGTG